>NW_010431948.1:63261-64454 GCF_000710305.1 Buceros rhinoceros silvestris
AGAGGAGAGGAAAATATATTATTCAAATGGCTTCATGGCCTCTTTTTTATCAGAGGCATGGCCAAGGAGAAGTACCAGTTGCATCACTGGATATTACTTGGGAAGCAAACATAGTGGCTCAGCAATCAAATTTTAAAAATACATTGTCAAAGGGACTCACCTTCCAACATACTTCCTTAAACAAAGTGAAGGAAAACCCTCCACAGATTCACTAGTTAAGATTTTTGTACTTACAATTGCCAAATTGTTCAAACAGGCATTTATATTCTCATGGTGAATTATCTGAACTCAATAGAGACATTTCATGGTAAAAAGTCAGTTCTTACGCTACGGCTGCTGGTTGGTAGAAAGCCAGTTAGTGTCAAAGAGTGTGAAAATTGGATAGAGATATCTGTTAAGGATGTTGGTAGCTCTGCTTCCTACAAAATACACAATGGTTCTAAAACAGATGCAGGAAAAGCTCATGGATAAGGTATCTAAGAAATCAGCAAAGTACGGCGTTAAGAATTAAAAATAAATTGGTATTTACAGAAAAATAAGTTATATCTTTATGCCCATGAATATATTATAAGGGCAGATGAACTAAGATGCCTTAAGGGGGTGGGTTCTACCTTGATAAAGAAGGTGTGAGGAATGCTAGAAAACCAATGGCATTCTGTGACATCTGGATCACAAACTGCCTTGAGAGAAATGTGCTTTTTACAAGGTCATTAGGATGCTTTTTAGAAATCGAAAACACTGTTCAGTTGGCTCTGCGTAGGAGCTGAATTCTAGGCTATAAGGAAGTTTTTCTGCAGAGAAGTAGTGCTGATTTTCAGATGGAGAGAACGTAATGGAGGAGCTTGCATGGGTGGAAAATCATAGATATCGGATAGGCAGGAAAATCTAACCGTTCCCTTACAACAGGGCACCTCATGTCTGCTTATCCCATCAAGGAGCCAAATGAAGCAGCTGAGAAAGGTGGAAGTGCCAGGAAGCTTTAGAGCCCTTGGCAGCAATCGCTTCCTTCAGCGTTTCCCTCAGCAGCCGGAGCGAGAGGCTCTGGGCTTGGCTCTGGACCAGAGTCTGTGCCTCTGCTGCAGCTTTCAGCGCTAAGTAGCGGTGGTGGATTAAACCGGGACAGCCATGCTGGCGGGGTGATGGCAAGATGGAGAAGCAGGGGCCCTGTCGAGCTAGGCCCTCTAGAGGGCTGC
>NW_010431949.1:0-2736 GCF_000710305.1 Buceros rhinoceros silvestris
TCCCCAGCCTATGCAGGTGCCTGGAGGATGGTGGATCAGGCTTTGATGGCAGCTCTGGCTATTGGCCTTCCATGAGCCTGCAACCCCTCTCTCTCCTCTCTCCTCCAGGCAGCTCCAAGGCAGCTCTCAATGTTGGCATCATCATTGCAGTGCTGCTGACCATGGCTGCAGCCCTTGCTGGGGCCATCTGGTATTACAGACGCAGGTGAGACCTTTTCCTTGCCCAGCTTCACCAGCCCCATGGTCTCCAGGCCATGGTGGGTGGGAGCTGCCTGGCCAGGGCTCCCTGCCTTTGCCCAGCTTCACTCACCTCCTCTCCTGCAGGAGCTGAGAGCGAGGACACACCACACCAGGGATTCCCCAGAGCCACCCCCTCCCACCTCCTGGATAATAAAGTGCTAATCAACACCCCCAGGCATGTGAGAACTCCAGTAACTCTGTGCCCGTGACCCTCTTTGCCCTCCTGTTGCCATTGATTCTGCAGCAAGGCAGGAGGCTTTTTAGGGAAAGTGCAGTGAAACTAGAGCAGGCAGTGCCAACTCTGTCCGGAGTGGGACGTTCCTGAAGGGACAAAAGGCCTGCTCCTTTCTTCTACCCACGGGAGGATTTTAGGAGTCTGGTTTTGCTCTTGGCTGACTCTTCCTTGTTCCCTTACGTGGATTTACTGGGACATTGTGGAGTTGGAGCCTCCCCTCCAGCACACCAAGCTGCAGGGTGGGAGAAGCAGGGCAGCCCCCGCAAACAAACATGCAGCACACTAAGGGAGTTGCAGTGCACTGCTCCTGGATTTGGATTATCTCCTGAGAAATTAACAAGTCAAATCAAAAGAAAAAAGAAGGGAAAGGGCTTAGATGCTCTCAGAGTATTTGCAGTGTAGTTCACCAGACCCATGTCATCACAAGTGAGCCAGAGTGAGACCAAGGGTGATGATTTATTATCATTTATTTCTGGTTTTGAACACTCCTAAAAGACATCTGAGCAGTTTGTTTCTCTTTCCATATCTCTAAATAGATGCAAGGTAAGAATGAGTCACTGCCTAAAAATAAAACCAAGCCTCTTATCTTCTTGTATCATTAAGGAGAAAGTGGGATGTGCTGCATTCATCAAGCCTTGATTGGAAATCCTGGGTAGGTTGGATGTGCTGAAAAGGGAGACCTGATAAAGCTCTCTTTTCTGGGCAATTTCCCCTCTCTCCGGAATTCTTCAGCAAGAAATGGAATTCTTTGATGAGGAACTGTCATAGGGGGTATCTTTGATGGGCTCTTACTTTCTATGTACACATGAATCAAACTGTGATTTGCCAAGGCTTCCTTGAGACGGTTCCTGACTTCGAGGGTACCTAGTGCATCACCACTGAACAACAAAGTGTCATGGCCCCTAAGTATGTTCTCCTGTTGTCCGTGTTTCACTATGCATGTGCTCAGATCAGGCATCTAAAGTTTGTCCCATCAGAGTTAGAGTTATTTTTTGTCCCTGTTGGTGACGGCCTGCTGTCAAGAGCTGTTAGAGTTAATGGAGCAGAGGAGCTGCTAGGCTGTACGTCACCTGCCATACCTCCACAAAGCACTGCGCTTGTGTACCATCCACCACGCCAGCTCAGGGGTCCTGCTGCCTGACCCTTCCTACGCCGTGGCAGGTCACAGCAGGTCTTTGAATTACTTGAGGAAAGTCCCCCAAGAATGAACCCCAATTATCTGTTGTCTTTTCTCCCCCCTTCCCTCAATGCTGTGCCACTATCAACCACGTGCACAGAGCATCGAGATTAAACCAGCTTTGGGGAATCCTCTCTCAGTCTCTGCAATGCCTCTGGCACGGGGCTGTGAGCAGGGGGTGTCTGGGGACCATTCCTCTGCATGACGGTTTGTCCGTCATCCAGTGTCCAATAAAATGTGCTGGTGAGATCAGTCGGTTACAGCTGCCAAGTGACATTTGGGAGTTCGGCTTTTTAAAACTGCTTCCTGCATTTGGCTTTACCAGCTTACACAATGGGACCAGTGTAACTTGCTTGTTTAACATGGACCCTGTGACTTTGTAAAATGCTCTAATAGCATCAGACTTTGTCATTTGAAAGTATCAATATTATACTGATTACTCAGACTAGTGACCTCATCTGGAGATGTTTTGTAACCTGTTATGCTTCTTGTGGCCTAATCAGTAATAGGTCCTTCAGATACAGAGCCTCTGCAGTTGGACTTGTAACTAATCAATCAAGTTTTTGGATGTGGAGGTCACAAATTCATTTGTTAAAAGGGTAGAAATGAGGACCTTGGGAACTACCGACTGGTTAGCCTTGCCTCTGAGCCTGGGAAGATCGTGGAACAGATCCTCCTAGAAGCTCTGGTAAGGCTGATGGAGAACAGGGAGGTGACAGGAGACAGGCAGTGGGAATTCCCCAAGAGCAAGTTTTGTTAAAAGGGTAGAAATGAGGACCTTGGGAACTACCGACTGGTTAGCCTTGCCTCTGAGCCTGGGAAGATCGTGGAACAGATCCTCCTAGAAGCTCCGCTGAGGCACATGAGGGTCAGGGAGGCAATTCAACACATGCAGCATGGCTTCACCAAGGGCAAGTCCTGCCTGACCTGCCCCGTGGCCTTCTATGATGGAGTGACCACATCAGTGGACAAAGGAAGAGCTACAGATGTCATCTATCTGGACTTCTGTAAGGCCTTTGACACGGTCCTCCACAACATCCTTCCTTCTAAATGGGAGAGAGATGGATTTGATGGATGGACTGTT
>NW_010431950.1:0-6593 GCF_000710305.1 Buceros rhinoceros silvestris
GGCAGCAGCGACGGCGGCAAGGGGGGGCCGCAGCAGCACCGCCTCCACCACCACCACCATTCCCCGCACCACAACCACCAGCTCAACGGCCTCATCAGCCCCGAGCTGCGGCACCTGCGGGCCTCCCTCAAGAGCAAGATCCTCAGCTCGGAGGCTGGGGCAGCCCCCGAGGGGCTGGAGAACAAGCGAGCCAGCAAAACAATGGGCTCCGGACAGCAGCAGCAGCAGTCATCGCCCCCGACCACAGCACCGTGCTCATCCCCCCTTACCAACCACCTTCCTCCCCAGGGAAGGACTGCACCCTCTCCTCCTCCTTCTCCCCCAGCAGCAGCAGCAAGAGGGGACAGGAGCCAGGCTGCTGCCACAACTACAACTGCTGCTAAGACTGCAGCCCGCAATGGACCGGCAGGAGAGACTGGCTTGGAGGAGGAAGAGCAGGAGGAGGGGGATGAAGGGGGGGAGGAGGAGGAGTCCCTGCTGCTACTCTCCAGGTCCTTAGAAGCTTGCAGTTTGAAAGGCTCGGGAACGGACTCTCAGCCCGAGGAGGACCTAACGATACGATACGTCCGATATGAGTCAGAGCTGCAGATGCCCGATATCATGAGACTGATCACCAAAGATCTGTCTGAACCCTACTCCATTTACACATATAGGTATTTTATCCACAACTGGCCACAACTTTGCTTTTTGGTAAGTGCTGGAGGGGGTAGGGAGGGCTGGAACTGGGAGTGGTTTGGGGCTGGGGAGGAGAGGATTAAAGGGTTGACATTTGTGGAAATACTTCTAATAATCTTTTAGTGGATAAGGCCAAGCTTTTTTGGAAGTACCTGTCTTCCTAATGAAGTCCCCTTTGACCTGTGTATGCATGAGTAAAGCACACGCCTGGAGTTCCTGCATTTGTTGTCATACGTGGTGGGGAAAGGGTTTGAGCACAGGGCTAGGATCCAGGAATTCAAGGCTTCTAATCTTGGTTTTGACATTGACTTTTTTGACCTTTGGTAGCTCCTTTTATAATTCTATTTCAGTTTCTAGGTTTGGATTTAAAAAAGAAAGTGCTTAGTTCACCAATATCTTACGAGTACTTAGTAATTCTTGCACAATGGTTTTCAAACAGGCTTCGGCATGGCTGGCATGTAAATGTTAAGCGATACACAGGGAGAGACACTGCGAAAGGTTTTGTGGACCTTTTGATCTGTGAGCTGACTTTGAAAAAGACAAGTGCAACTGTGTTGCTTCTTACAGGTGTGAGAGTGTTCGCAGCATGCAGAAATTCTCGTGCCGTTTAAATTGTCTAGCTGTACTAACGATGTGTTTAGTTTTACATTCTTCCTACTCTGCTATTGAAAAGGCTGATTTAGCTGTCACCCTGTCTTTCAAAATGTTTAGGACTTCTGATGGAAGAACGTGTCTCTCAGTTGAATGCCATGCTTTTAGGATGATAATCAGTCCACAGGTGTACGAAACCGAGTGTGGGTTGGCCTGAGGAGCGTACGTGCATGGTGGGAGCTTAGCTGGGTTTGATTTACTCGTAGGAAAACTTAGGTCTGCAAAACAGAATGTTTGTAGGAGTGTATCCTTGCTGAGGTAAATGGTGAATTCTTCTCTCTTGACGTTTTAACCAAGGCTGGAAGCCTCCCTGAAAGGTGTAATTTAGCCAGAGCCGAGACACCCTTCGATTCAGGAGCATCTCGGTAAAATTTTAATAGGATGTAAGTACAGGACGTGAGGCTAATGGAATCCATCTGGCCTTAAACTGCCTGAATGTTCTTGGTTTAGAGTCTGGTATAATTTACAGCAGGATTTATATGATTTATAGGAGGATTTTCAGAACTGTGCCTCTTAAAACCCTGAAGAGGGAGTACAGTAGGATTATGGAAAGTTGAGCAAAGCATTACCTTCTGGAACAAAACAAAAATACAAAATTATTTTAAAACATCGCTCCGTGCAAACTCCTGTTTGCCATTATAAGGCTGCTGATCCAAGCAGAATGGTATTTTTCAAGCACTGAGCTATGTGTTTTACCTCCTACTGCAAACAAATGCTTGTGAACTACAGATGTCTGTGCTTTCAGCATCAAGGATATTGCTGGTAATGCCAAGGTAAGGTTGGATGCTGTTTGGTCACAATGCACTTGTTTAGAATTTAAAACTTGTTTTGTTTTGGGGTTTTTTTGTCAGGGAGTAACTTGAGAATTTTGTTACGAAAAGAGCAATGGCAGGTAGTTTGACAGCACTAAAGTGATTTATAAGTGCATTCAAAGAACAAAATCACTTCAGGAAAAGAAAGTGTCTTAAGCTTATTTTGTCAGTGACAGCTTTTTTTTTAATAGCCTTGAAGAATCAGCAAAACTTTATTTGCACTCTGCCATTTGAAGGGTGGAACAATGTAAAGTACGTTGAGCTGTAGAGGAAAAACACGTGGCTGTGAATGTCTAAAACTAGCCAGTTGTTACCTACTTAATGATTTGGAGGTCTTGCAGTATGTTGAGTCACATTTGATGGGGTCTTTTTGTGACTGGTTTTAGTATTTTTAAGGTTTGTTTTTTAGAGGTTGTCTTGGAGACTGTGTTCTATAAAATTTAATTTGTTCCTGCAGTTAATGGATTCCTGCACTACTTCTCTTTAATAAGTCTCTTTAAAACATTTATCTTCAGTCAGAGACTGCATATTCCACTTAGGAAGAGCAGTGTCAGGACGGTGAGAAGCAGCACAGTGTCTGATCTCACAGAATCATTTGTCTTTAAGGCCTTGTGGCCTCACACCCTTCTGGTTTCAGGTTTTGTTTTGGTTTTGACTGCTCTCAGAAAGAGGGGTTAGACTGCAGCTTGCTTGTATGTGAAAAAATATCTGTACGTGATATATAAATATGTGAGTTTTGGCTCATCCTTCCCGAGATGCGCCTTACACCCTAGTGCAACCAAAAGAGCTGCTTCCCTTCCCTTGCTGTTCAACTATCTCTTCCTGGCTTGTGCTAGCCCTTGTGTTTCTCTGATCTGGGAAGCTAAGGTAACCCTCCCACCAGCACCATATATTTATAAGCGTGTGTGTGTATGTTTTAGGGTCAGATTTCTTTGGTTTAGGGCTCCAAATATATTCCTAGTAGGATGTCACTGGTGGTGGTGCGAGCGAAGAGGTGAGAATGCACAGCTGGAGGGAAGGCGTAGGACCAACCCTAACTAGGCACTATCGTGGTTTTGCTGTACCAAACCACTTCCTAGCTGTGCACTCCAAAAAGAAGTTCATATTCCACTTCAAAAGGACCTGGAGATACTAGGGATCTCCCAACCAGTTCATTTTAATATCAGATTCATCTCTGTAGCTGTGTTCCTGACTTTCGGGGCACAAGCGGGGAATACTGGGTGATCGCTGTTACACTGCAGCATTATCTGACTGAGCTGTTGCAAGGTAACCACCTTCCCCACGAAGTGCAACTGTCTGCTCAAACTGAGGATTCGCCCGTCTTTGGAGGAGCAGGTTTGCACCATGTGCTAGGTGGGGATGCCCTGTAAATGCCTGGTTTTTCATGTGTTCCCAGGAGCTCTGTCAGCTCAGTTTCTCTTCAAATAACCCACGATAACCACCGCTCTGCAGCATCTAGTCTGAGCAGCGTTAAAGTTCTAAAACTTCCATTTCGAACTGGTACCTTAAATATTTCAGAAAATTGCTTTCAAAATACTTCAGCGTGGGAGAGGTGAGCTTAGGAAACCTTGTTCTGTGCCAAAGCTTGGGTAAGGCAGGATGTAATAAAAGCAGAGTTCTGGCTGAGTGGTGTAACCTCTCCTGTAATTCACCATACTGCACCACTCAGCTGCCTTTAAAAAAAAAAAAACCAGGAAAAATCTGCTTTTATTGGGTTTATAATTTAAACTTTCACAAGTTTCAGAAATAACCTATTATTCTGGTTTTAGATGTGTTGTAAATCCTGGACGACTGTAGTTAAGATCTTGCTTTATACTAGTACTTTGCTCTTTTTTTTTAATTGGATTTTGTTCAAGAGTCTAAACAAACCTCATGTTGAAATCAAGACTTGTAAGACATCGTCCCTATTTTTAAGTTGTGGAAAACTTGGGACATAAAAGAAGAACCTGAAAAGTTAGGAAACTGTCTGGGAAGTCTTTTGCTGCACCTGAGTACGTAACCACAGCTAGTGTAGTTGTTCTGGCAGTGCCCTTGCGCAGGAGGGAGTTAACTCGTCTCCGGTTTCATGGAGTGGAAACAGAGCGACTTAGTGATTTGCCCAGTGTCGTGCAGAGCTCTGACCGAACTGCCAGACTTCAGGTTAAAACCATTAGCCTAAATGTATCCTCTAATGGCATTCAGTAACACGATCGCTAAGCGTAAGTCCAAGGATTCGTGCAGAGCTGTTTCTGTGATGCTTTGGGATGGATTTTGGTGCGTGTGTGAAAGGGAAGCTGTAGTGCAGTAGCGCAGGTTCTGCTGTGTTTGAATCGAAGATGTTATTCTTTCAGGGGCTAGCTGGTTGTTTTAATCTCCTTTAAATAGGAACAAATGTCACAGGATCTGGGTATTAGAGTCAGACTGTGCCTGACAGGCTTAAAGCCATTTTGCTAATGAAATAAAAGCCAATTGTTTAGTTTTGTGGCAAGTAATGTTCTTGCTGATTTACAAACATTTCTGTGCTCGCTCTTCTAGTAATACATGGTTGCAGTATGAAGACCTAAAATCTAGTTTGTTTTAGACATTAAAACTTATTCATAAGAACAAAGTTAATGCAAATGATGGATTTGAATTCATGTATGTTAATCCAGCTAATGACTGACGAGTACAGTACATCTTACAGTACTCCGTGGGGTTTATCATCTATGGTAGGAACTTGGGCTGAATTCTTTCTGTGGAAACTTGTATGTTTAGAAGTACTGTCGTATACCTGAAGAAAAATAGTTTGGCCTATGATTGTCTTTTCATAAATGGTGTTGTATGGGAACTACTTTTTCACTCTCCTCCCCACTCTCCCTAGTTTAGTCTGGTTTGTTGTTGGTTTTTTTTTTTATTTACAGAGTTTAACTTCAAGGAATTAAATTACAAAGTTTTAAAACATATTTTTGTTTCATTTCCAGCTTTAGATAAGTTTAGAGGGAAGGAAAAAGCAGAGAAAAAGCAACAAAACCCCCTCAAATTGAGGTGGAAATGGAGCACTCCCTCTGTAAATGGAAGAACCGTAGATTAACTGGCAGATACACCTGCCTAAAGACAGCGAAACAGATTGAAGTGTTTGGGGAACTGCTGACAAAGTCATGCTTTATTCAGCACACTGGCAACAGTGGTAAAACCAGTGGGTATTTCCTTCTTTGATTACCGAAACAAAATTCTTTGCTGTTCATCTAGCATTTTACATATATGATTCACGAACACAGCTTTTCAGAAAAATGCCCTGAACAAGAAAGAACAACAACAAAAAAATCTTAAAAAATCTCCGCATGACTGTTCTGATCAGCAATTTGCACGTGTTCACTTCAGGGCAAAGCATAACTGTAACAGGCTGGTTTGTGGTGTGCTTTTTTTTTAGTGAGGTATAAGATTACATCTAGGTACTCTGCATAATTATAGCAGTGTTATGAACAGTCTGTCTGATGATACTCTCTATTTAACTCCCTGGTTTTCTGGGGCCTGAGCCGAGATACAAAACTTGCCTTGAGCTGACACTTTGCATACACGGTTATAGTGTAAGTCCAGCTTTTCTTTTCTGGAGAATAAACTGTATTTTAGAATGGGCTGCTCAGAGGCTGCTTATTTCAGCCCATTTAGATCCTGCTGCAGTTTTTCTTCGTTGTTTTAACAACCACTTGTTTAGTTTGTAGAGGATTGTTCTTGGATACCGCTAAAAAATATGTAGTTCCCTGCCAAATAAAAACTTAGCAATAATTATATTTGCCTGATGAGCTTAAATTATATTAGAAACAGTGTGAAGATCTTGCTGTATCATAGAGCTTTGTAACTGCAGCTCATGTGTTTTGGGCTGCTTCATTTCACCTTTGACAGAGCTCCTGGTTGATAGATAACTTGCTTAATAACCCACCATCCAGGTAGAGATGCTGGAAGACACTATTCCTGGGGTGAAAAAACTGTGTGTCTGTGCCTGCGACATGATCTGCAGGAGCGGACCTGCTGTCCGGGGAGCGTGTGAGCTCCACACAAAAGGTTTCACCTGGTTGGAGACTGCAGAGTATGTACCACAAACTTCAGAGAAGCGAGCACTGGGTTCCCAGGTGGGCTGCACCAAGACCTGGCGGTACCGGCTCTAGCACGTCCTTCCCATTCGACATGTCTCGCTGTTGTAAATTTGGATTATTCAGAAGCACTTGTGCCGGCACATGCTTGTGCCAATCATGTGCTGTGGTCCTGGGTTAGTTGCCACGGTTGAGCCGCAGGCTAGTTCCCCCCTGCAGATACAGGTCTGTCAACACCCATACGGACAAGTGTGAGTTTCTTTGTTATCGCTGTCAATCTTCCCTGAGTGAATAGGGACTCGCTCTCCCCGGGGATGCTGCTCTGCTTTGCAGCATTATTCAGTTTTCCTGTTGCAGGTTATAGCGTCATTAATCTCTCATGCTTCCGATTCCTTCCATTAACATG
>NW_010431950.1:6683-8768 GCF_000710305.1 Buceros rhinoceros silvestris
CTCTTTCAATGGTAAAATTTTGGTGAACGTGGTGGTTGTGCAAGTAGTTTGATAAGTGTTTGGGAAGGAGTTGGGTTCTTTTTATTTTTCTCAGTATTTCAGAGTAACTCCATCTCCTTGAGCACGCTTTCTGTGACAATGCCATCGGGATTAACCTGGTGCACAGCTCATAACAAATGGAATCTCCAAACTGTTAAAATGTGTGAAATCAACTGTGTGCTTTTTTTGTTCTTTGGATGTTGTATGATTGAAAATGACCGTTTCTAAAGACAACATTTTTATCTCATCCTCTGTGGCCTTGACATTAAAACCAGACAAAAATTAAGCATGTTGTCACCAACCTTGTACATGAAAATTCAGATCACTGTGAAACAGGAATGGACTTTTTTTCCTCTGTGGAAGCCCATGTGAGAGGGTGATTTATGTCCTGACCTGGTCATTTCCCCCCCTACTTCTTTTCTTTCACACATGTTCTTGCCTGTAGACTTCATGGAATGTTAATGTGGTTCTTTCCAGGACAATCAATTGGTCATTAATTGACTTGTAACTGTATTTGAATGTAATAAAGAAATAAGACTCCTTTAATACTTTTTATACTTTTGGAGATGTTTTTAAATATTATTTAATTGTTTGGGGGGGGTTATAGCTTTATGCAAACAAATTTTGTGTGGCTGTTGCAGTTAAAATGAACTGGTTTACTGCTTTTGGAAGCACTGCAGATCACAAACTGAGAATGCCTACGTGTATGTTTGTCTTTAAGGCCATGGTAGGTGACGAGTGTGTAGGTGCCATCGTCTGCAAGCTGGATATGCACAAAAAGATGTTCCGCAGAGGTTATATAGCCATGTTAGCAGTGGATTCCAAATACAGAAGAAAAGGAATTGGTAAGAATAGCCTTTTTTGTTATTTCATACTTAAATCCTGTAGGTTGGGATAACCGTAGCTGTCAAAGATTTAAGCAGAACTGAATTTCTACTTGTGGTGGTTTGTCTGTCATCCCGCCTGACTCGGTCAGACAAGCTCCCCGGTGGCTTTATTTTGTTAAAATAACCTGCAGTGCCTGATGAGATTTGTATCTGGGATATGATACAGCTAAAAAGAAAGGCAGTCAGCAGCCCCTTACCTCTGCCAATTACCACATAACACAGCGGGGTTTGCTCGACGGTTTTATATGTGCCCTCATCGCCGCTATGTCTGTAGACATAGACTGTCTTTTTTCACTGAAATTATCCTCTGGCTTTCCCCTGTCCATTATGCATGTATTGTCCGTTGGGGAGAGTATCTGTAGCTCATTGTTGTATTAATAAGTGAGGAAAAATAGTTGTGTATTGCTCTTTGAATGGCTGAAAGGGAGATCTGTTTTGCTGGGAAGGTGCATGATAAAAGAAGTCGCTCCTGGCAGGGAGCTGGCCCTCCTTCGTTAACCAGTTTTGCCCTGATGAAGGGATTTTCATTCTAACACCAGTTATCCGAGCTGGCTTAGTTAAAGATCTGCTCTTATGGAACTTAAATTTTTTAGTGTTGGTTATTGTGAAATTACATTTTGTAGTGTATTTTTAACTTAAAATGTAGACATCGCCTTTAAAGCCTAGAGCTGTGCTTCACCACTCATTCACACCAAGCAGCTCATACCTCTGCGATTAAAGTCAGAAAATCCCTTGCGATGGAGAAATACAGTGATATATTGCTGAATGGTGCCATTGTGTTTATTCTCCTCTTCAAAACAAGCAAGAAAAACCCTCCAAAAACTTGAAGCGCTGTGTATTCTCATGACTGTTCAAGCCTGAGCAGATTTTTTTCTCCTCCAGTGCAATTCCGAAGCCATTGTTGGTTTCTCTAGTGGAGCAGAGGATGCTGAGAACTGACTGTCTCTCCTTTCCTTTTAGCTGAGTCATGAAGGAGCCTGCCATAATTTAATTGCAGGTGCTTGGATTCATAAGTAGATAACAACTAATGCTGCTGTTATGAAAATCTCTGCAAGCTTTTTCCCTCGCTCTAGTCAGTTCACTATTTTAGATTTGTATAAATAGAATTTATATTTTAAGCCTTCCTTACTTTAGCCTTATGTATGTTATCTTTTCCCTA
>NW_010431950.1:8857-18773 GCF_000710305.1 Buceros rhinoceros silvestris
CTACATTTGCCACTGTGCTGTTTCTCAAAGTGTGCTGCTAGTCTGAAGATTTGTTTTAAATGTACGGTTTTGTCATACGTTCCATGAAAATCTTAATTGATTAAAGCTTTGAGAATACTTTAAAACATTCTCTAGATTCCTTGGGGTTTTTTTCCCTTTTCCTTAGCCTTCTTGTGGAAGTGAGATTTATGCAATTTCATTGAACAGCAGTTTTTTTCCACTAGTAATTTTGAAATCAACTTTCAATTTCACCCCCAATTCTACAGACAGGTGGGGATATTACGCTTGTAGAACTGTTGTGAAATAGATGAAAAATAAAGAATTAAATTAATGCTTGGCTGAGGGGGAGGGGTGGGCTTCAACCATATTATTAGATACTAGCAAATGCAAATGGGAGCGAGCCACCCGAAAAGTGGTTTCATAAGTTCTGTTACTAATAGAAGTATTTGTTTTAGTAAGAGGAAATTCCCTTGGAAGATGAATGTCCTTCAAGTAATGTTCCAGCAGATTTTGACTTTAAATGAAGCAAAAAGGAATGAATCACATCTTGGAAGGCTATATATAACATTCTGTTAAACATAGAAGCCTGTTTCTAATATCCTTGCGTTAGAAGAATCTTGCGCTCAAGCTGAGTCTCTGGATAACTTTACGAGTGACTTTAACGTTCAGACTGGAGACTGCAACTTGACTGCACCTTTTTGTTTCTTTCTTTCTTTCTCTTCTCCCTGCTTTCTCCAGGTGTCATGTCATGTAGGTGACACACGTGGTAGTCGTATATAAGCTATATACAAAGTCATATATAAACTAGCATCTTTTACACTGCAACTCTGACACTGAAATCTGTATTTCAGGTACAAACTTGGTTAAGAAAGCTATTTATGCTATGGTTGAAGGAGATTGTGATGAGGTAAGATTTTTATCATCAAAACTTTCATAATGTAAATGGTTTGCACTCTCCTATATGTAGATTTACTTCACAGGTTTTTCTTCTACAGGATGATTTTTAGGTGGGAAGTGGGTTGGTAAGAAGCTCTATTTTTCCCTTTATTATAAAAAGAACCTCAAAAAGACCCAGTGTTTGGCGCAGATAGGAGAAGGATTTTATAAATTTATCCTAAGTGCTCAAATTCCGTGTTCCAAGGTTTGTTTTACTTTACGAAGCTGCCTCAGCCTTCAGTCACAGACACGTGTTCCTCCAAAGGCTCCAGTTTAAGGTGCCGCTCACCGGCGTAGCGTGCGTGTTGTGTGTAATGCTGCCATGCTTTCAGATTACGCAGACGCTGGAACAGGACGTGCTGTAGTATTGCAGAACGTGGTTTTAGCCCAGCAAGTCGCCAGGCTGTTCTGACAGTGCGTGGCCGCGTTACGGGGCGCTAACAGAACTCGAATGCTTTAGCAAATCAACAAAAACTTGGAAGGAAAGTGACTGAATCAGTGTCAAACTTTGTCTAGCCTATATGTTGTTATCTTTCCTTTTATAGGATTATAGTCCCTACTTTTAAATATATATATATAGAGAGAGAGAGAGCAACTAACCATGCGCCGTGTTTAACTTGTGAGGAACTCTCCCTACCTCCATCCTCCTTAAGCCGGTTATCCGTCCCTTTAACTACCATCTCCTTGGTACAATGCAGTTGGCAGCTGGTTCCTGATATGTGAGCGCTCCGTCAGCATGCCGCTGTTAATGATCCTTTGATCTCTGCTGCCTTGTTCCAACTGCTCCCTCAATTGTCCTGCTGCGGTGTGGCAAAGTTTCTTATGCAAAACTACAGGTCTTCTGGCACATACTCTGTTTATTTTTCCACTTGGGTTACGCCTCTTGCAGCATCCCCACATATGTTCTGACTTCATTCACTGTGTGAGGCATTTATTTTTCCCTTCAGATTCCTTCATGCCTCTGCTTAATGGTGACATTTACACCACCCCACCCCCCCACCCCCAATTTATGTTGTGCTCAGGCAGTATAGCACAATCTGATAGTTCTGTCGTTCTGTCAGTTCTTTGTTTTGGCTTGCTTCCATCATCGTATATAATATGCTTCGCTCTAATTTGTTCTACTACTTGCTACATGGAACTAATCAAAAAAAGCTTTGTTGGTTGCTTGATTTTTTTCCCCACTGGTCTTGAATTCATTTGCCATTGCTAGAGTATTCATGAGTTTAAAAATTTAAAAATAATTGAGGAACAGTATCACACTGTTCACATCGCAGCTGGAGAGCTGAGGTGCAGAGCAGAGAAGTGAATTGCCTACTGTCGTTAGAGTCACTAGTAGGTCTGGCTGTTTCTACTCAAGCTACCAGAGTTGCAGCAATTACCATATGATTTCTGACTGTTTGGGTACTGCTGCTCATGGAACTTCATTTCTAAACTGGTCTGTCAAACAGGTATATGCATAACAATCTCTCCTGTGTCTTTTTCTCTACCACTGTCATATTAGCCCAAGAGCGTTCTTATTGTTTTTCTTGTCTTTGTAAAAATGGAACAAATGCGGTAAGGATTGCAGGCTAGTCTGCAGCAAGACCTTTTTGAGTCTTAGTCACAGATTTTCATCTATGGTGCTGTATAAATGCTCTGTACTAAGTGCAGAGGGTATTTTTCAGAGAATATTGCCGTCCCTCCTCAGTCAAAGGCACTCCACTTTGAGCTGACCGAATGTGTGCTAGATGGGTGCAGGCATGTTCCAGTTTGGAAACTGCATAACCGTGTTTGCAAGATGACGATTCTGAACGAGTTGTGCCCTGCTTCCTGGGGGCTTTTGCATCAGCTGTGTCTTGTCCTGGCACAGAATTTGGAAACGGGAGCTCGCTATGCCCAGGCGCCGTGGAGTGCAGGCAGTCTATTTCTGACTTTCTACACCGGTCAGCAGAGACACACCCCTGCTCATTCAATATATTTATGTTGTTTTTTCACCTGCAGGATATCCACAGCCAAATAGCCAATGTTTTCACGTTTCCTTCTCTTTGCCTCCAAGTGTAGGCTTTGTACGTGGTACAAAATGAGGTTGGTTACCTGCAGCACACGGTGGATTGGCAAGTTTTCAGTCATGACCAGAATCTGAAAAATCCAAGTAGCCGCTCACTAGCAGCTCTGTCCAACAGAGCCAAGACCCTTGCCCTCACACAGTTTTTACCACAGCTGTTGGGAGAATGGTTTCTGGCTGTCTATTTGATGCCTGGAGCTGATCAAACATGGAGTAGTGCATCACAGTAATTTGTGAGGTGTGTAAATACTCTCTGCTGTTCTTAAGATATTTTTCTACATCCCTTAATAAAATCAGAAGCATGATGAAAATAAAAAGATGCTGTTACTTGACATAAGATGAATTGCAATTAAAAAAGGTTATTTTCTGAAACTTGCCTGGAATAGGATTAAAAACTTGAACATGTAGCTGTGGGCATCATGAAAAGTTTCCAAAGGCTGCTTGGAAACTTCCCTTCAATCTAGTTATGGAATAGGTGCAGTAAATGTACTTAACTTTAATAATTTATGGCATATAATCTGATAAATGCTTGGTTCACTGTGTTACTTTTCAAAGTACCATAAATTGGGCTTCTGAGCTATCAACATTGAGTCCTCAAAACTAAAGGATTTATACAACACCATAGATGAAAACCTTCATAAATCACTACTGATGTGCTGGCTTTTCAAAGGGTGCTGCAATATTTCAGTGATTAAGGACACTTTTTGTTCCCCCTGTAAGCTATTTTAGTAAGAATAAACTAATCCAGGCCCATGAAGTAAATTATTTACACAGCTTCTGTGGTCAACCAGCTGCCTAAGGGGTAGTTCATGCTCTGTGCCGTGCTTCAGAGCTGAGAGGCATTATCCTTCCAGCCAGGGGTTGTGTCCTGGCTTGAGGAGCTGTGGGGTAGGTGAAGGAATGAACTAGCTGTGATGGGATCTGTGGAGAGGAGGAGAACAGAAACAGGGGAAGTGATCTGATGTTGGGTATGGGTGGTTGAACTAGAAATAACCTTCAAACCCGAGGAAAGTACTCGACAGCAGGCTTTGAGCTGGAGTGTCTGGATGTAACATTACAAAGCTTGAGAGATCTTTGTTTTTTTTTTTTTATTATTATTTCTTTTTACCTTGGTGACTTTCTCGGGCATCTCCTGTTAATGAATTGTAACATTCGGGGGAGTGAACTGGAGGCTTTCAAGATTGTCATGGCCTGAGTTTCCAGCAGGTCACCATGATCTAGAATAACTTCCTGGGCTGGTTGCATAGAAAATGTGAGCTATGGAAATAAATCAGGTGAGAGTGAATAGTTTTGCAACCATCTCCAAAGCTTTAAAAATATTTTTCTTCTAGTATAAAAAAAGGAAAATATGTGCTAGCTCAAAGTGTGTGGCTGGCTGGTCTTTATACGCTTGCCTAGTTGTTACTGACAAGGAATTTTCAGAAATTAAGCCCCTCATGTGGGACCGTCACACACTGTAATCACATATAGAAGGAAGGACTTGATCGTTCCTACGTAGATTTTTTCCATCTGTAACAAATGTATTTTTCCATCTGTAACTGTATCCAGCATACAGTTCATTCACTTGGTGTTACTGCGATGATGCACCCTGTAACTGGTAACTAATCAAAGTAAGACTCTAGTAAATGGGACTTTAAAGAGCTTTTTTTAACCAAAATGTAGGATGTGAAAAAGAGTTGCAACCTCTCGGGAGGATTTCCATTGATTTGAAGTGGTGTTTTTTGACCACACCAGTAGGTGGGTCATTTTAATTCAGTATCACATTTATATAAAACTGTAAGTTAATTTTTATAATCGTATTTTAACTTATCAAACTATTGACATCTTTTTCTTAATCTGCAAATCCTCTAAGGCATCAAGTGTTTTATTTTGGGCGCTACCTTTCTTTAAAAGTTAAGGCAGTTAAACTGGTTAAGGACACTGGACGGGCACCTGTAACGAGAGGCTGATGACACACCAGACCTACCAGAGCAGCCTCTTCAGCGAGTGCTGAGAGAGCACGTTCTTCATCGACTTATTTGGCTTGGCTGTTTTCATTTATGACTTGGGTTCTAAACTAGAGTTCAGAGTTTGATCTGAAGAAGCAGGAAAGCTTGACCTCTATGTTTTTCTTCAGTTTGTGAAAACATAGTAACAAGAAGCATTGCCTTCCCCTCTCCCTGTGGAATTTTTCTTACTTCTAAACCCAGTTAAAATTAGACAGTTGAGATGAAATGTTAAGTTTATGAAATTTAAGATAGAAGAGAAAGTAACAGCCTTCAGAAAGTTGCAGCCTGTGCTGAAAATGCTGTTAAATCCAATCAGACCTTTGCTGCTCTCCAGGGGAGGATGTGGTTGTGTGTGTTAGAGGATTTCACAGGCATGCGTGTACAACAAAATCGACCCTGTGAGACCAGGAATAAATGTAGTGATTGAAGGTTTGGAGCTTGGCTGAAAATCTCACACAGGAAAAGACGAATCCTTCACAAAACAAAGCTAATGAAGTTGGGTAAAATATGACTGTGTTTCCCTTTTAGAGAACAGAAACGTCTTTAGCCCTTTGAGATGAACGCAGTGTGTTGCGATCAGGGTATGATTTTTCATTGTGCCAAGTCTCCCTTAAAAATACCAGGGCAAATCTCTTGTATTCACTTTCAAGATGAGCATTCACTCAGGTAGTGGGATGCCAACAAACCTGAATTTCTACATTTGACCACTCCCAATTCAATGATCTGCCCTGTCGGGAGGCTCTTAGCATTGCAAGGTGCTTGAGCTTGGGGTTGGATACAGACTTGTTATATCGCTCTGGCAGGTTACTAAACCTGCAGGAGAATTCAGTGAAGCTGTCTGAGGTGTGCAGGTACAGTAGACTGTCGCACTGTAATTTAAGAACGCTTGCTCTTAATATTTTAATGTGTGACTCTTAGTTCCTTTTCAGAAAACAACCTACTACTAAGTCTTATGTTGCTCACTGGGCTGTTAGCCCCAGGTTTACTATTCCTTCAACATTCTTACACTGAGAAGCGCAGGGGTAATTATCCATTGGAATGTGGTTAGAGTGGCTTGAAACTTGAGTAATGGTCAAATACCTACATTAAATGGATATTTAGGTCTCATTGAAGGTGACCAGTCTAACTGCTGGCTGCCTCCTTCTTTTTACATTGGTTTAGCCACTCCTCCAACTGCAGAAAACAAACCTGATGGAGAGAAGGAGGAAAGGTTTTCTGCCAGGTCCCTTTTGGAGTAGCTCAGCAACAAGCCTGGTGAGCAGGCAGAAGAGGTGAGGGGGAATGGCAACGAGTGCCTGAAGGCAGTGGGGCCACAGAGTCCATAAAGCAGGTGGACTTGAACGGCTCTACGAACGTGGGCTAATACTTTGTTCCTGGTTTGGGGCAGGGTGGTGGGATGTTAACCAGTTTTCCTGCTTTTTATTGGAAGAAAAAGGAGTCTGGGGCTTGGGGGTGGGGTAGATGACTTCTTTTTGGGCTCAGGCAGTTTTATGTATGTAGTTCTGTCTACACAGAGTGTGGTTATAAACAGCCGTCAGTACACTTAACACCAGCAGCGATCACTGGTTTGTGGTAGAAATTGCTTAGGCTGTATTTTCATTGTATGGTGGTTCTACAGCATCCATCAGCTCTTGTTTAATACGTGAATATACATTGCCACGGGACTGTACGTAGTCCAGTCAGCTTTAGTTCAACCTGTGTTCTTGTGCAACCACGACCTGTCCTTAACAGCCAAATCCTTAAATAGTTGAAGTGGACAACAGTACAGAGGCAGAACAAGTGGGTGCGCAGCTACGTCAGAGCTCTGGCCAGGGCCCGTGGAGAAAAGAGGGGCAGGAGAGTGCAGAGGGTTGTATGTACTTCAGCAGTTCTGTAGTTAACTTCTTGTAATGCCAGTGTAGTGCAGGCTTCGGGGGCGGCCTTGAGCCTTTGCTTAACCTGAACTGCTCTTAGGCTTGGGTTTGGTCTGAGCTACTGGTGACAGGTCTTCATGCAACCAGAGTCTTATCAACACAGGGGGAGAAAGATGGAAGAAGCTGTTTGCTCCTCATGGTTGAGTTTGGGATGCTCATGTTGAGCACAAATCTTCGTTGCAAACATTGAGTCTGACGCAAAGTTGTAGAATGCCAGAGTCTCTGTCTAGGTCTAAATCTGTCAGATTAGAGGTCAAAGATACTAAATGACTAAATAAAACCTCACGTGCCAAGTTCTTGTGCCATGCAAAAGATCAAAATTCATTCAAAATTCAACATATGTTTTGGAACTCTGACCTGTTTGGTAGGTTGGGGTTGGTTTTGGGGGGCTGGGGAGCAAGGCAGGGGGTGGTGTTTGGGGTTTGTTTGTTTATTTTTTGCCCTATGTATTAGGTAACGAAATACTGTGTATAGCAAAGAACTAAAACCTTGATATGAATTAAACTTATTTACAGTTAAAATTATTAACTACTATTTTTTTAAATGTGTGAGTAGAGAGGGGTTGCTTGAATAAGTCAGGAGAGGAAAAAATTAATGCCACTCGTTGCTAATAAGCAGATCTCTAAGTAAAAACTGTGGAAGTGGTTCAGTAGTCGATAGTCGAATATGACGTGAATGTCGAATATGACGTGAATGTCGAATATGACGTGAATGTCGAATATGACGTGAATGTCGAATATGACGTGAATGTCGAATATGACGTGCTTTTTTTTTTCTTTTTTTCCCTTAAAGGTTGTATTGGAAACAGAAATCACAAATAAGTCTGCTTTGAAACTTTATGAAAACCTTGGTTTTGTGCGAGACAAGAGGCTGTTCAGATACTATTTAAACGGAGTTGATGCACTGCGTCTTAAACTATGGCTGCGTTAAACCATCCCATCGAGCAACTGACGTCCCGGCAGCGCAGAGTTGTCCTTTGCATGCAATGCAATTTGTAAAAAAATTGCTTTGCAGGTGGACTTAAGTAATTTCCATGCAGCTCTTTCTGTCAGTGTCTCATTGAGTGTCGCACACATTCGTTGCACTTTGGCATGGCGCATTCGTTCCGAATTAAAACCGAATTGTTTCAAACTTCCGAGTTCTTTTGGTACCAGCAAGATGTGCCAGTTGATAGCCAAGATATGTTCATTCGTTTGCAAGTCTACTGACTGTCTGACATACACAGTGAACGTCTTATCAAAGAACCTGTACGTGGAACGCGACTTTTGGTTCCAGGAAAAAAAAAAGCCAACGTAAATTGTAAAGATTCTATAAGTATACTAACATTTCATACAAAAAATTGCCATAGTTTTCTGGAGAAAAGGCTTCAATTTTAGGTTTTATTTTTCAATATTGAATTTTCCATTCTTTAAATATTGGTACCTCAGTGATTAGTGAATGAAAAAAAATGTATTGTAGGGTGGGGTGTGTGTTACAATAACAGTAACAATTAAATCGCGTCTGCCAGTGCCTGTATAGATAAGTATATTTGTCTTCACCTCTGAGTTTGGAGTGCATGCTCTTATTCTTTTACTTTCTCCAATTGTCTTTGCAAGGAAATTTCTGCTTTTATTTAAATTCTGGATTTGATAATAAATTATTTCAGATTTTTATAATTTGGCTACTTCTCCCCAACGAGGGTTTGGAAGGCCCTTCTTTTCCTACAGCAAGAAGTGTTAAGCTATTTCGAAAACCTTGAGTAGCTGCTAAAAGAGAACCCGATGTCGCCAGTAAACCTCTGCTGGTTGTGGATGCACTTTTTTGGTTAGAAGAGCGAGGGACTTTGAAAAGAAGATATAGAAAATTAATGTAAATTGGTATGATTTTATTTAATCAAAATTATTGCTAGAAGCTCTGAAAACAGCTATTTTGAGATAGTGGGGACAATTATTTTTTTTTCAGATTCAGATCGCTTTGCTTCAGTGTTCTAAAATGCTTCGATCTTTGGTTCTTGGTCTTGGAAATAAATTTCAAGGTGTATCGTATCCATTTTTTAGCTGCTCTCATTTTCTCTAAACCTACATGAGCTAAATTATTGGGGGATTTTTTTTCCCCTCCAAAATCAAAGCAGCGGGGAAAGGTCGCTCTCTTTCTCCCTCTCTCCTCTCTCGCATTTGCTCTTGCTCTGTTTTTCTCTATTTTTTTTTTCCTTTCTCTAATTTGGCTTACATAGGTTTCACCAATACCCATCAATTTTTTTTGGTAATTATTGTCTAGGCTTTCTTGTTCAGTGTGATTATATCGCCCAGTTCTACAAATCAGTTTTGTTTGGGTTTTTTGTTTCTGTTTTTTTTTTCACTTTGGAAAAAGCAAAATCTTAGTTGACTTGTGGAAGAACCTGTGTAATCTGTGAAAAAGGACGAACTCTCAGTGAATCCGCTCCTCTATAGCTGAGCGTACTCTTCAGATTTGCCTTACTACACCTTTTTTTTTTTTATTAGGGTTTGGTTTGAGTCATGAGGGTTGTTTGTTTTTTTTTTTTTTGCTAATTACTGTACATTTAAAAACAAAACCAACAAAACCCCTACCTCCAGTGACATTCGGAAAAGAGCCCTGTGCAGGAAAACTGGATTTAAAGGAAAGCCTTATTTTGCACAGACCAACCGCACATGGTGACGGGCATTTCTTACCATGTACAAATTTTGAGTTGTATTTGAAAATAAAGATTTTTAATGGAAATTGGCCCTTCGGAGTTTTCTGCTTGTAGACACCATTTGTGCTTTTGAGGAGGTTTGTTCCCCTCAGGAAAGAAAACTCGTATTTTAAATGGTGCCCGAGTCTGCTGTTCACAGAACACGCTGGAGTTCAGCATAGAGCCTGGATGCTTCCACATGTCTCGTGACACGATAAAACCTTCCGCTCACGTTACCCCGATCCCTCGGGTCTTCCTGTTGTTCCGGGCAGGTTTCGTTGATAGTTAAACGTTGGTCACGTTAAATGGGACGAAGCAGATTTCTCCCGGGGTAGCAGGGTCCAGGAGGCAGCGACTGCTCTGG
>NW_010431950.1:18875-23635 GCF_000710305.1 Buceros rhinoceros silvestris
ACAGAACACGCTGGAGTTCAGCATAGAGCCTGGATGCTTCCACATGTCTCGTGACACGATAAAACCTTCCGCTCACGTTACCCCGATCCCTCGGGTCTTCCTGTTGTTCCGGGCAGGTTTCGTTGATAGTTAAACGTTGGTCACGTTAAATGGGACGAAGCAGATTTCTCCCGGGGTACTGCAGGGTCCAGGAGGCAGCGACTGCTCTGGCTTGTTTGAGCGAAGGAGGCAGGGCGGGAGGTTTCACACCTTGTCAGCGGCTCTCGGGCTCCTATGGCAAATCGCAAACTGGGCTGTCTTGTGTGTCTGCTGACGTCTAAACTGTGAGAAGCCAGACAGGCAAGTTTTCTCTTGGTTAATATTAAAGCTGTGGGTGTCTTCCGTTTCCAGCCAACTCAGAAGTTAGCTGCAACCCCTTCTCCCCAAGGCGCTGCCAAAAACATCGCTCCCGAGCGAATTCAAATACAATTCTGTTTGCGTATCGTAAGAAGCGCTTGTCGCCATGCGCGTTGGGACATTCCTGCGCAAAACAGGGGCACGTCTCTTTCAAAGAGAGCACATTGCCTGACAGGTTGTGACGCCGCTGCTGCGTCACGCAGGGTTCCCGACGGAAGTGCTGAAGCTGTGTGTTGGTTCGTGTTAAACCCATCCGTTGTTCTCTGTGTTGCTTGGGGTTTGGGTGTCAAGTGGGAAGTTCTGGATTTGCAGAGACAAAAATAGGTTTTCAAAGGAAATCTAGCGATGAAAAGTTGGTTATTTCTCACGTCTGTTGCTACAACACTGTCCCCTCACCTTTTGCATTGACAAATCTAACGGAGGAGTTGATCACTTTTACGTTTGAATTTGCCCAGACGTTGCTGTTGGCTGGCGCGTCCGTATGGATGTTTACGTTACGTTGTTGGAGAAATAATCAGGTTCATCACCTTCAGGAGAAGCGGGCATAACCTAATCAGCGTTGCGCAGGACGTCGCAAACCGTGGTTCAGGGCGCTGCGAGACGTCGCTAAAACTGAGTGCTATGTTACAAAAATGTCAGGTCTTGTGTAAACCTGTGTCAGAGTTCAGGTACCGGGTGGGCATCGGCAAAAATACCAAGTGTATCTCGACATACCGGGCTGCTGTTTTGAGTGGGTTATATTCTGCTGTCCTTTTATCCTTTTTGATGAGAACAAAACCGGGGGTTATGAAAATGTACAAGCTGTCTAAATACAATGCAGTCAAATAAATGGTTAAGTTGTTTATCTATTTCCTTTCGAATGGAAATGTTCTGGTGATCCTTCTGCTTGGTCTAGGAGCGGTGAATACACACTTGTTCTTGAGAGAGAAATGGTGGAAAAAATCTTTGCGAGGGACTTGTTTATTGGCTACTTGATTCTCATTTCCATGCCTGTGTGGGGAGCGTCTCGAACAGCGTTCCTGTGAACATCAGTGTCGCTGCTGAGCTCAGACGGATCCTCTTCTCGTGTCTATTACGTGATGACTAATGTGTTGTTCTGGACTTTGCGGGGAGGTAAGGAGTGGGGTTTTACTGTTTGGGTCATGCAGCCCTCACAGAGCTGAGAGCTCTTGCTCTTAAAAGTGCACGGGGGAGCCTGTGGCTTTTAACAGACGTTTGTGCCTCACTCCCTCTACGATTACACTGAGGCTCCTACAGCTCTGAGAATTTGCCAGCACAGGTTGTCCCTGTTTGGCTGCGGGTTTGTAAAAGGTGAGCGAGTGGCTGAGAGCTGTAACCAACTTCTGCTACAAATGGCTGGTCGCCTGCCAGCAGCTCCCAGACTTTTGTTGTTCCACCTTCTTTCCCAATCCCTTACAGCCAGGCTCTCTGACGACCCCAGTTCATTATGAACTCAGGTTCACAGTCTTTTCCCCACTTCTTACACTTCAGTTTGTCCCCGCGGTAGGAACTGTTGTGGATAGATGGAAATTTCAATCCAGCCTCAGGAGCTGGATGCTGGGTGTTGCATGTGGCTTTTTAACTGGTCAGAAACCGGTGACAAACAGCCCTGCTGCTTTTCATACTCCTCCAGATATTGAAGTCTGTGCAAGGTAAGGGTTAAGTTACTTTTCTTTGTCTTGTGCTGCGATGTATTTATAGCCCTAGTACATCTAGTTAGTGTGCAGGGGCTCAAATAGATTTGGAGAGGCCTTTTATGTGACGTCACAGAAACCTCCTCCCAGCTGGTCCAGACTAGACAAGAGCAGGCAGATAACGCTTGTAGGAAAGAGCATGTTATGTGTGGTCCACCAGCGCACTGTGATTTCTGTAAATACACAGTGCAGGGGGATCCCGGGCTGTGCCCTGGACAGGGAAAAGAGGGTGAGCTGTGGGTCTGCAGAAAGGTTCTTGGTAAAGAAGCTGAAGGCTTTTCTCCTTCCTTTGCTCCCTGACTCCCTGTGGGCAAGGCAGGACTGTGACTACACACTGCCTTGCAGGTGGCTGGAACACATTCTGTCCAAGGGGGGAACAACATGGATTTAAATTCCACCTCTGCATCAAGAAGTTGTTCCATCACAGACCTAAGAAATTCAACAATCATTTCTGCTGAAGCGAAATGGTGCTGGGAGAAGCTGGTCAAGACGAGGTGGTGGCTAAAGACGTAAGAGGGCAGCTTGATGGTAACTGGTTTCTACTTTATTTCTTGTTTTTGTAATAAGATACAAACACAAAACATGAAGCGGCGGGTGGTAAAATACCAATAGATAGGAAGGTTGAAAGAGTAGTGGCTGAGGAGCTTTGCCATTACGAAGGAGGGGTCAAAACTGTTAGCGACGCAACCCTCTTCCAGGCAGCTCGGTGAAAAGCCACGTTCTGTCCCTGTGAACGTGCTCCTCTCCATGAGAAATGTAGAGCAGACAACTAATTGAGTGCTCTCGTGTTGCCACGGCTCCCACCCCAGGGATGGCTGCACTGGAAAAGGCTCTTAGTCGAAATCAAAATTAGTCTTTAATACTGGGAGGAACAAACAAATGAGCCCTCGGAGTTTGATGAAGGTGGTTGATATGTCACTTCTGAATTGGGCTAAGTGTGCTTCAGCCTTGCTGACTCCGAGCAGAAGGACTCGCTGGAGGAGCTAATGACAATAAGAAGGAATCCAGCTGCTCTTCAGCCGAATTAAGAACGTCGTTCTCTCTCATCTCTCTTCTCCACGCAGCAACATGCTGAGCTCGGGGTCCTGCAGCTTTCCAGGGACCAAGTGGCAGGTTCAGGTCTGCAGAGCTGCCTTTGCCTGTTTAAGGTCTTGCACCATCCGTGGCTGACGCTGCTGTTCAGTGATGGAAATCACCAGAAACTCTTGATTTTTTTTTTTCTCTCCGTTTTTTACACAGATGCCTCGACAGGAGCCTGTTGGTTGCCTTAGGTCTGAAGGCTCTCTTGTGGATGGCACGAAGCACATTTTTCAGCTCTAAAACAAGCGTGTTGTTGACGGGTGAGCTGGGCCATCTGAAAAAGCCAACAGCCTCCAAAAAGTGGGTGAATTGGGAAGTGGTGAAGCCACAAATGGCAGGCAGGGTCCTTTCCTGCAAGTTGCAAAGAGTTCATCTTGCTGCCTGAAAGTGACATTCAAACAATCTCTCTCTTGCAGCTGGCAAAGAAGTTCTTCATGAGCGAGAACAGGGCTGGGTATGATTAGGAGGAGACAGGGCTCTCCTTGGGGGTTGTGTTTCGTGGCAGCGGAAACGGGAAAGCTCCAGTCTCTGGGCCGTGGGTGCAGCAGCCATCACCTGAGCAGTTTCATGCTTAAGCTGGCAAATGGAAGACGTAGAAGGCGCCTACGCAGGTGCCTCTTTGCACAGGGCAAAGTTCAGAGGCTGCTGACGGTCTCAGTGCACTCTGCACCTCATCGAAACATGCCAAAAATGCGTTTACTGGAATGTAAAACTTCAGTGTTTTGGCTCTGCCCGCGTAGAAATCGCTTTTCTATCTCTCCAGAGGAATTCTGTAGCTCTCTGTGAGATTGTTTTCTAGCAAACTACATGTTGCTGGAGAGTCCTGCGGAAAAAGTACGCTCTGAAAACTTTTCCAGCGTCAGAATCCCGGGAGCGTTTTGAAACCTACAGAAAGAACCCTTTTGCTTTCACAGATCCCGGGAGTGACTTCTCCTGCTGTTTGGCTCGCCAGTGAAAGAGCTGAGTAAATACTTCCAAGCATGGAAATAAAAATCAAAGATTTGGAAAAAAAAATCTTTTTGAAGACCCTTTGCCAGCTTCAGCCATCTTTCACTCCTGTTTGAGCTTTGCAAACTTCTGGTTTTCAACCTGTTCTACTGCAACTCCTCTTTGGTAAATAGTTTCCAGGGAGATTTAAATTTCTTTAAGCTGCAGGTTTCTGATCCTTGAAGTTCAAAGATAGTTTTTTGAGGTTTCTTTCAATTGGACCCAGCTCCAAAACTCTGTTCTGTTAGTGTGCATCAGAAATGCAGCAGTACTCCTGGGGCCGTCGCTTCTAAAGCGTCCCGTCACTTGACGGTGGTTTTGGAAGCTCCCCCTGATGCTGCTCAGGGCAGTGTTCCTGCAGGTGGGGCAGAGAGTCACCTCATCCGCGAGCGTGGTGTTCACTTGGATGCAGCCAGCAGGGGCCAACTGGTTTAGGGTGGGTTAGGAAAGAGCTGCAGCCCACAGACAGGGAGAAGGAGGAGAAACTGAGGCAGGAGCGTCTGGGTGTGCTGGAATCCTCTGGGTGTGTTGGAATCCTCTGGATACACAGATTCTGGAAACCACAAGTGCCGCCGCTTCAGTGGTGGCTGGCGTACTGCTGTC
>NW_010431950.1:23677-28743 GCF_000710305.1 Buceros rhinoceros silvestris
ACACAAGTTCGTAAAACCACAAGGCCCGCCGCTTCAGTGGTGGCTGCTGTCATCATTGCTTGGCGTTTGTGATGTCTGAGCCTCGTACGGATGGGAGGTGTGGGCTGCTCCATGGGTGTGCGTCCTCAGGAAACCTGCAATTTTCATCCTCCGTGCTTTCCTCCTCCCTGCGCAAGAAAGGATGACTTGAACAAGTGTTAACCTGCTTAAAACAGCAGGAGAAATGCATGAAAAAACAGAAAACAAGAATTTGATGCACCCTTTATCGGTGCTTTCTTGTTACAGGAGCCTGATCTCGTGGTCTTGTGCCAAAGCAGTTTTTATTGGGGACTTTATGCAGCCACGGGGCTTAATCCTTAAGGCTGGTCCTGACACAGGATGGGACCTCTGACTCCTGTGAGTCAGCTGAGGCTTGAGGGTTACACTGCCTCGCTTCACCCAACAGAAACCAAATTTTTCTTTAAAATTAGGACTTTAGGGGAAAATGGTGAGCCACAGGACAAAACAGTAATGAAACAAACCATCCCTTAGCGGTGGACTGAAATAGCAGCCACATCAGAGGCTGCGTCAGCCCGGGCAGCTCTCGGAAATCTTTCAGGAGCAGGCAGTAGCTTTAGTTAGCACTGCAAAGCCCTGCTGCCCATCCTGGCTGTCACCTGCGTGGAGACACTGCTCCCCCTCACCCAGATAACAGAAGGACCCCCTGGCCGTGAAACTACAGCCACAGTCCTACCCCTGGGTGTTTTGACCATTTTTGCCATTTCTTGCCGTTGTCCAGCAGGAAGTTTCAGCAGGGCACCTGCAGAGCTGGCCGGTGGAGGTGTTGAAGCAGCTATGAGGAGCAGGGTTGGTCTGACAAGCTGCATTCCCTCACCAGAACCGCCGCATCAGGGCGCTGCCCTAACCTAGGCCAGCCACCCCCCACGCACACAGGGATCTCAGCAGTGAGCAAAGTTACACCACCTCCCTAAACCTCAGGCTGCGCGTGATTTAAATGGTGCTCACAGCCTGCTCTTCCACAGACCGACCCAACTTGCTTAGAAATGAATAGAAAATTAATTTCTTTTCTCAGACACAGCGCCGTGCATTCGCTGGTCCCCGACTGCTCAGCTCACTGCAGGTGGATGAGTGAATTTTCAAACTGTTCTTTATTGTGGGCTTTCATGTTTAATTTGGTTCGTTTAGGCTTGTCTGACTCCTCCGACCACCGGCACACCGGCATCTGTTTGGCTGTGAACATCTGGATACAGGGCAGGGGGGGCTTCAGACTTCTCCATGTCCTTGCTCTGAATTCACGGTGGTTGCTCAAAAATCTCAGGGTATGGACCTCGTACAAAGGATCCGTCCTTTCAAGAGAAACCTTTCATTCAGAGTAGTCAGGTTTTGCTCCGTGTTAACATCTGGGCACCTTTCAAAGAGAAAATTTACCGCAGTTCAAGATTTTTCCCCTCGTGAAAGGCTCTGTAAAGCTTCAAACTGCTTTTCCAGTCTGCTGGCTCCTACGGCTGCTCTTTATCTAGTTCAACAAGTGTCACCAGGCTGCTTTCCGAAGATCTAGAGTGTCTACAGTGCATCTGGATTTGGCTGGGAGCCTGCTCCACCGCTGCCTGCAGCATCCAGCTCGTGTGTGTGAGGTGAATAATCTGCCGCAGCAGCTGTTTGGGCTTTGCTGGTGTGACTGATAAGAGCTTTACAAAGAAACAAGGCAAGAGGAGGTGGGGATACACAGGTCTAATCTCTCTGTTTGGGTCTTGAGAGGAAATAAGAGGAAAAGCAGGTAAGCAAGGCTGTGCCCACGGGTAAAGCGGGACCACAGGGCAGAGGATGGAGAGCAAGGGTGTGTAACTCCCGCGTTCGCATGTGCTTTTAGGGTTAAACCAAACCAGGTTAAACAGATTCTTCCTTAACAGTAAGTGCTTGGTCATTCACCCCTCGAATTACCCACAGGGGTGGGGAAAAGGGACAGGGCTGGAGCTGGGCAGTGATCAGAAGAAGGTGGCAGCAGCAGCAATGGGAAATCGGAGGTGTGGTGCTGATAAACCATCTCCCGTGTCTCCTGCACGCACAGAGACAGGGCTCTGCCCGGCTCGCAGCAGGGTCTGGCAGATCATCCGGGAGGGAAAAGCGTGAAAATGTGGTGCCTGTTGCAGAGGGTTCGGGTAAGTCTACCCTGAAAGGGCAACACTGAATTCACCTGAGGGGCTGTGTGGAGCCAGAAGGAGATACCTGAACGGGCCAAGAAGTGATGTCAGGAAGACTAACCGAAAAGAAATTGAAATCTTGGTGCAGAACAGACCAGAGCCTATGGAAAAACCAGAAATGGTGAGAAAGCAGTCCTGACTGCAGACCAGGTGTGTGCCCACTTGCGAGAAGGTCCCCTCCAACCCAAGCTATTCTATGATTATATGTGTTTCTGCCAGGTTAGTGAACTGAACCAGCTCCCAGAAAGGTTCAGCTGGCAGAGGAAAGGCTGGGAGCAGCAGACGGGAGAGGTGGACCTCTGCGTGTCATCTGTGACGAACCAAGAGAGCAGCTCAGCCGTCACGAGTAACTTCCCCCAGGGACATTCGGCTCTCAGCTGAGCGCTGGCAGCACTAACTGCCCTCTCTGGGCGTGTTCCCGTTGAGTAGCTTCCAACTTGGTTATAAAATAACTCAGATTTTAAACCCAGATTAAACCCTGCACTTGTGTACATCTCCTCTAGGAAATAAAACACCTGCCCTTCAGCCTCTGCGTTTCCAGCCCCCTCTGATTAATCTTCCTCCAATGTCATGCCACAGCAAGGACTCTCCTAGAGTAGCAGGAAGGCAGAGGGACTTCTCAAGAAGTTGTACCCGAGCTCTACATCCTGTCCCCTGCCCTGACATGCACGTGGCCAGAGAAGGATCACGTCCTTCTTACGCAGGCGTGCTCTGGGTTCTCGGACCTGTTGCAAAGAGCTGAGCCTCCTCTGGGATGGAATTTGTGTAAGACTCCTTTCTCCTTCAGGTAGGAAGAACCAGCATAGGAGGTGTGGGCTGTGTCCCCCTGAGCCATCTGCATCTGCTCTGACGCATCCCAGGGAGGTGCATGCTCAGGGGTCCCTCCTCAGAGCCTTCACAAAGTAAAGCCACAGCTTTACTTCATCTGCTTCAGTCCTGGAATGGGGTGGTGCTCATGTCCCCCCAGAGGCCTCTGGAGGGAACCTGAGCAGAAGTCCACATGCAGCTCTGGAACGCCACCATGAGGAGACCCAAGCTGGCTATAAATGACTGAGGAGCACGACCCTCAAACCTTTAGGAAATGTATTGCTGCAGTAGAAGACGTTGCAGGTTGGGAACCTGGGCAGAAGCTGAACAGCCTGGGATAACGTCAGCTCAAGGGATGGGGAAAAAGCCCGTGCGGTTCCTTCTAGCCAGGCTCTGCTCTCCTGATCTTCCAGCCCGTTTAACCCACGATGTCTATCTGGAGGAAAAGGCCAGGTCTCATGTTAACAGGTTTCAACGGGGTGGGTCATGCACTTGCTTCTACAGGTGTTGGGTTACTGGCTGTCCTCTGAAAGCAAGGACGTTCCTCCTCAAGGTTAGGAGCTTCACGTGCATTTACTTGTCTGGTTACTGAAGTAAAACCTTTCTTCTCGTGACAACAGGAAGGTGGGGTGCTTTCTGCATCAGCAGAAAACCCAAGATGATGTTGTTCATGCCTTTGGGGGCAGTTGGTTTCATTTTTCTGCCTGGGATCTTTTTACCTCTTTAAAAAAGAGTCATCTTTGAAATGCACCCAGTGGATGATGAAGTGCAGGAAGCATCATCCGGTCTCTGGGCGTGATTTGTATGCTAACCAATGAAACCAGCACCGCTGCGTCACGTTGCGCTTGGACATCAAAGCGGGCCTTCAGGGAGCGGCTAGAAGATGATAGCCATGGGCCCGAGAGCTGGCGGCGATGGCTGGAGGCACCCCCGAAAGGAGCGGAAGTCCCGGCATACCTGACTCACCGGTGGCGTCTACGAGGGGAATCTGCATACGGCTGGCAAAATCCGCCACTGAAGGGAAGTAACTTCAGGGAAAACGTTGCCCTAAAAGCATTTCATTATTTTTCTTATGACAGAAGCCATCTGAATAGAAGCACTTAGGTACGTTGAGCCAGATTTTATAGTGCCTCCTCCCCGATTTGGTGAAACCTGCTTTGCAAAAACACCACAGTTTCTAAAACAGCCCTTAATGACCATCATTCCGACGAACCCCCAAGGCAAAGGACCCCACGCTATACAAACAAGCGAAACAAACAGGTAGGGTTGCCATGGGCTGGTGTTATGGTCTCGGTACGGGGCCTGAATCTGAGCGCGGCGGGGTTAGGAGTAACGATTTTCTTTGGAGGTGTTTGTTAGCACGGATTCACTCCCTGCTCCAGGTCTCGGCGCCCCTCTCCAGTTCCTGGTGTGAGCACAAAGGCAGGTCTCTGTGCGAAACTAGAACATCAGTTGCAGAATCTGAGCACTTGAAAGCTGGGAAAGGAAAAGGTAAGACCTCATTTGTTTTAACCGTTTCCGCACCATAATCACTTACACGACTTTTCTTGACACTCCTCCCTCTCTGAACCTCACTAATTCCAACTGGGACAGATAATTATCAGCATTCTCTGTTTTGGGGGGTTTTTTAATCAATTTTTTAAAAAATTTTTTAATGTTTTGTAATTATTTTTTTCCTTCTTACACAGATGAAGCCCAGGCTCCTATAATTTAAAAACCTGGATCAGAAAACTCATCAGTGCATTGAATCAAAAGAGCAAAAACGGTGGCTGACCTTGTGTTACGTGCAGCTGAACGTCTGCTTTCCCTCAGTTAGTGAAGGTGTGTCGCACCGGCTGTGTCCCAGGTCCTTCAAGTCCTCTGTTAGAAGTCACACCTTTCTGCAGAGGTCACAGTCCTACCGGGAGGAGACCAAACGTCTGTTCCTACAGCTGCGAAGTCATGGGCTCTTCCACCTTACTTGAAGGAAGCCTCCTGCCACCTTCATGGACCAACATACCCATCAGGACCACCATCAAACTCTACAAGGCAGGTGCTTCCATGAGGCCATAAAGCTCA
>NW_010431950.1:28908-37717 GCF_000710305.1 Buceros rhinoceros silvestris
TTCCCATCAACACAAGCCAGTGCACGTGTTCGCTGACCCTTTGCTGCACCGAGGTCTTTCAGAGGGATGGGAGTTGTGAGAACGAAACTGATGGAACAGTATCTCAATACCACTGAGATGGAGTAAAACCCCAAAGAGATCGAAGCATCCGCCCAAGCTCTACAGAGCCACTCTCCTTCGCCTTTAGTCTAGCTGTGGGTTTGCACCCCAGCCGTTAGCTGAGGTGGAGGAAAAACCTTTGACACACCGAAGATGAGGGGCTCAGACAGGAGCTCTTGCCATGGGGTGGTAGAAAGAAAGAAAACAGGGCAGAGCTGGGACAACAAGTCAGGGCACTGAGCACCTGGCTGGAGAAGCAGCAGCTGGGGCTGCCTCTAGCCCTGAATGCTCTAACTTTCGATCTGCGGTTGCCAGGCTCTCCAGGTCTTCAGCATCAGCAGGACCATGGTGGCTTTACCTTCTCATCACGTTCTTTCTCTAAGAGTGAGCTTATTTCATTCATGCCTGAAGCCTTCCCTGGGTGTTAGATCTCCACGGGAAATCTGGTTGCTTAAGCACGGAGTAAGTGCTCCACTTCTTAGTGCGCGAGAGTCAGCGCCCTGGTGGGAGATGCTGCAGACGCCCGGGCAGTGCTGGTCACCACCATGGGGAGGTCAGAGCGGAATCCCGGGGCTGAGAGCAGCATGTGGGCGTAAAGAGGGTCAAAAAGGGAGGAGCCCTCATCCTTAGAAACTGTACGAGGCTGGCTGCCTTCAAAGCGATTTCCGAATGTTAGCCGAGCTGCACAAGATCCCTGCAGATAATTAATTAAGTATCACCTCCTGAAAGACGGGAGGGAGGAGAAAAAGAAATAATAAACGAGGGCAGAGCAACGTAACGTGCCTGAAGGATGAAGGAAGCGGTGACTGACACCCGGAGCAGCAATGGGCTGTTCCCAGCTCCTCATCCTCGGCTTCAAAGGGGAGCCTAGGCAATTTGGTTTTAGCAGGTAATCCTTCAGCAAAAAAAAGATTTATGGTCTGCAGGAAGATTCTAATCTTTTTTCCTTTATAGCCACTTCTAGTCCTTCTGCTCACAACCGCAGGGCGGGTCTGGAGAGCCTTGGGAATGAGAGAACACCAAAGAAAGGTTGAAAGCAAAGCTTAGTGCAAAAGCTGGCTTTAGGGATCGAAGGGACTTCTTGGGTTTTGCCTTTTTTTCTGCTCTGGCTTGAGCACAACCCTTTCTTCCACTTTTTTGGTGACTGTTTTTAGTGACATCTAGCTAGATCGTTGTGACAAATTGGCTTTGCCAAAATAGCGACAATGACTTGTGGTGGCTAAAAATGGGGTTTTCAATAAATCAAAACCCCAAACCAAAACCCTGCTCTTGAGGTTGTTTTGCTTTTTGTAAGAGTGGCAAATTCTCAGGGAAAAGAGCAATTTCTTAAAATATTATTTGCAAAGACCTGTAGTCGCTTTTTAACCAAAACACATTCTGCTCAGGTTTATACCTGCTTCTCCGAGGATGAAGTTTGGAGAAGCATCCAGAAGCATGTCAGCGCCGTATGCTAATTCTCCGTCTGGCCTTAAAAAGGGCTGCAAGGATGTTGTTTTATCAGCCCCCTCAAACCGCAGCGCTAACAGGCTCACAGTCACCGTACAGCGCGGCACAGCAAAACGGAGCTTCAGGAGCTTTTTTTTCCCAAGACAGAGGCGCGCTGTAAGAAAAATCAGTTCCAGCAAGTCTCACAAGGGAGGCTTTGTGTGGCAAAAAGCTGTATTTTTAGGTCAGCCTGGCTAAACTGAAGGAGGTGGTTTGTGTGGGAGATAGAAGGGCTGCCTGGCTTTTAAGCTCGGCCGCCCTTTGCGGTGCAGACGTGAGTCGTGAGCCGTGCTGGTTGCTTTTGGGTGGTTGAAACTGGGATCAAGCGGCTACCAGAAGTGCTTGGTCCTCAGTGTTTAACGGACGGTGTTTTCCTGCAAAGAGCGACTGCAAAACTGGCACTTGTTTGCTCCTCTTTTCTCCCAGAACAGTTGTTATTTAATATTTTAATTAAGGTAATAAAGTAATTTTGGATGTTAAATCGTGTGCTGCATAAAAACGGGTTTGATTAAACGGGTCGGCCTGGACCACCGGCTTGTGCCAGCAGGGGTGTCTGCTGTGTCTCGGGGTGGCTTAGGAGGAACGGGTCTATTCGAGGCTGGGTCAGCAGCACAGCAGGGTTTTGCTCTACCCCGTTGCTGAGGGTGTGCGCTAGCAGAGCACGCTGCTCGTGGGGGTGATGAAGGAAAGCTGCGTGGACTGGAATAGGAGAAGCTCTGAGCGAATGAAGGATTCCCCAGGTTTAAGGCTTCCCAGGACCAACACAGGTATCTCTCAATACTGAGGACTCCTTGTAAAGGCTCATGTTTGTGTTGAGAGCCATTGGGAAGCCTGGGGTGAGCGTGCTTATTAAAGACGGAGAGGAGTCAGCACAGCTGAGCTTCACTGCAACTCCGCGAGGGGACAAGAGCGCATCAAAGCTGCCACCGCAGGGACTATACAATCACAGGATGGGTTGGGTGGGAAGGGACCTTTAAGGCTCATCCAGTCCAACCCCCCTGTAGTGAGCAGGGACATCTGCACCCAGAGCAGGTGATGATGAGATGACACCTCATTCAGCATCTCGGGCAGGAGACACGAACACGCGTGCTGGGCTCCCTCACGAAGGCTGCAGTCCACTCAGCAATGGGGCAGCACTATGAGCTTTGTGCATTGCTTAAGCCACCAGAACAGGATTTAAATGGAGCTTAAGCAATGAGCAGGGCTCGGGAGAGACCTTCTGTCCTCTGATCAGAAGCCCTCAGCCTCTCACCAGAGACTTTAGTGGGAAATGAGGGGGAAAAAAATACATGAACTGAGGAAAGATAGAAGGGGAGGAAACCAAGGCTTTGTTTTGCAAGTGAGAGGCGATTTCTCCCATGTTCCTGCTCTCTGGAATGATGAAACCAGGTGCTCAGGGGATGGGGCAAGGAGGGCATTATAGCAGGGAGCAACCGTTCAGATACCCGTTGCTGTGCTGTCAGTGTGCCAGGTGCCACACTGGCTCTTGCTCTTGTTTTGGTGGAGCGCTCAGCCGATGCTGACCGCACTGGGAGGCAGAGCCAGGCACCATTAAGCCTTTCTGCAGGAATTCACAGGATGGGCCATTCCCACAGTATGTCAGTAGGTGGCAAAAAGCTACAACCCTTGTGCTAAGCAAGAAATAAATATTTTTCCTGCTCCTGCAAGAACAGGAGGGTTCTGTGGGCAGCTCCATCCCATCGGTGGCGATGGCTTGTGTTCCCCCTGGGCCAGCAATGCTGGGAGGGAGGGGACAGCCAGAAAGGGCAACATCCCACACAAGGAGCAAGTAAAGAGGTTCAGAAGATAAACAGGAGCTGCCTCCCTCCTTTCTACTCATCAGGGAACCTGTGTGCCACCTCTTGACCCTGCTCAGGAATTATTTTTAAAAAAGCTGGAAACCACAAGGGTTTAATCACTGCTTCCAGCATTGGAAGACAAGTGTAGACCTGTGCTACCACGGCACAGTCCGAGGATACCTAGTCAGACAAACCCAAACGTGCCACGGTTGATATTTTTCAAGCTGATGATAATACTTTAATCTTCATGTACAGCCTGAAACGCTGCCGCTCAAGTCGATGTTCCTGGGCGCTTTTCTCTCGCGGCTTTGTGTAAGCAGATTGAGGCAATCCCGGTTGCCCGTCACACACCTTCCAGCGAGGCAGGGCAGATAAAGGGTTTAATAAGGGCAGTGGATACATCCCAGTGGCTTTGATGGTGGTTTTGTTCTGCTTTTGAATGTGTGAGTGTGTTGGGGAAGGGAGGATGTTGCATGATGCTGAAGACTTGCATTCCTGAGGAGGTCAAATCCTCTGAGCACCAGGTGGGGCAGAGCCCAGGAAGGTTAGAAAATCACGTGAATCCCGACTGCTTGATGAGGTCCAGTTACAGTGTGCCTTTGTTCAACTTCATTTACCTAACACCTCTCTTGACTAAGTGTAAGTAAAGCATTTTTCTGCTCAGGAACAATAACAGAGACATTCCAGCACCCTGGCTGCAAGGTCTCTGAAATTCCTTCCTGCTTTTTTGAACACAGAGGTAAGTTTGTTGACATTCCCTCTTACAATCTGCACATTTAATTGCTGATGGTTTTGCTGGTGCTCGCTTCCCCCAGCTCGGTTGTCTGCTTCAGGCTGGGCATTAGAAGTTTGTTTTAACACTTCAGCAAAACCGGTTCAGCTAAAGCTGAGCTGGAGGAACTTGGGTTGCTCTGGCCACGTTCATACCAGCAACAAAAACATCCTATAACCATTTCACTGGGAAGATCAGATGTCCTTGTGCTTTGGGGCAGGGATCTGCCTGACCATCTCCCCTTTCCTGGGGGCTGTGCTGACACCCATAGCCATGTCATTAACTGCATAAAATCTCTGTTCTTTGTCGCTTTGGTGAAAACTGACCATGTGAATTCTCTGCAGGTGCTGTTTCAGAGCTCAGCAGCTTCTGCCTCAGCACAGCTCCTCTGTGGAGATGTGTTTAACCCATAGGATGGGTCCAGCCTTGCCTCAAAGCTGGGTGGCTGCTGTGAGATAGGGAAACACTTTTTTAGCCAGCAAGTAACTCGTCCCATCCCAGGAGAGACAGGGGGAAACATCACCCCCTGGAGATAACCCTCACGCTTCCTCTCATGCTCTCGGCTATAAACAGAGTGAGTGACCGTTTTGTATCAGCTCCGCAGCCCCTAGACAGCCAGAATTAGGTCAGACAAGTCCCACTTTACTTCCCTGCTCTGAAATCTCCGCTCTTGGCTCTTCCTCCTCTGCTCCTCCACACCACCAAAAGTGAACCCCGTGCAGGATTCCTCATCATTACCCTTTAAAACTCATCCCGCACCCGCGCCGGCCAGCCGGGATGCGGCAGTGCTCCAGCCTCTCCTCCCTGGAGCCAAGGCGAGGGGTTTCTGCGGTGTGTGGCTTGGATCAGAGCTGCGGGTGCTCAGTGATGTCAAGTGGCAGCTTTCGTCCTCTCCTTAGTTGGCTCTAGTGACTCGGTCTTCAAATGATGAGCTCGTACCGAGATTTGGAATCGGGAGTTTGTCAGAGCAAACCAGCTCTGTCAAGTCTTCCTTGCTGAGTTGCAGCACACGCATTGGTGGAGTTTTTTCCCCCCCATTTTCTGCAATTTCTAGAAAAGTCTAATTTTCACCTTTAGTAATAGAGAAAACATTTTCATTTTAGCCTCTGGAAGGATGCTAGAAAACACGAGAAAAGGATGAGTTGCCATCTGCCTCTCTACGGGTTCTGATGAATCAATACACTCAAGAGCAGCACAGTGAAACAATCTGGAGCACCAGAAGAGGGTTTGCTGGTTTTATCACCTCCCTTTCACATGCCGTAAATTGATAAATTAACGCTCAGAGTCTTCTCTGTACAGTTTGTGATGCGATCGACTGGTCCGCGTACCCTTCTCTGTGGGCAGCACTCTTCTCCAACACTGGCGACATGAGTATTGGAAAACTAATCAGCTCTATCTTGAGATAAATTGCATTTCCACCAATTACAGCTTAATCGTTGACAGATGGGAACACAGAAGGGAGATGTGTCACATCATTAAGAGAACAGGTGTATCGACAAGTGCCAGCTTCATTGTTCCAGCCCATTAAATCATTGACCTTTTCAGCACACCCTCAACGTCAAATTCAACGCTCTCATGATATTTCCACCTTACACACAACGACCACGTTTATCAGAAAAGTTCTCAAGGGCGGTTTTTAAAACAGACGGACTCCGGACACAGGCTCATTAGCAACAAGCTCTTCTCCTTTCTCATTAAAAACATTTCTCTTCTTCCTCCTTCTCCCTGTTGGGGTTTGTTTCCCTGGCTTTTCAGTGAAGTCACGCAGGGCGCGTGGGCTTACTCCAAGGAGTTTTCTCCACGTAGACCTGTTGTAGTGGATTATATATTTAGGGATGTCAAAAAGAGAGAGAGGTGAAATCAGGACAGCGAAGCTCAATGCTGGGCAGCTGCGCTGGAGGCTCCAGCTTTGATCTGGGGCTTTGGCTGTGAGGTTTGGCTGTCCCAGGCTGCTCTGCCTGTGATTTTCAATAAAGCTTGAGAGACACAAATAGCTGAATACCACTGAAAGTGAGTCAGCTATGGGTGCCTCGTTCCCCTAAATATGTGTAAAATGTGTCTTCTGCTCTTTTTCGATGTAAGCCAGGAAGCTGGGGATGCAGCGCAGACACATCCAGAACAGCTTTTTGGGAGGTAGTGCAGGTTTGAGACAGTGATGAAGAACAAGCCTCATCTGTCCTGAGCTACCTGAGCCCTGTGCTGTCCTGGATAATGGAGAACTGACTCCAGATCTAGTTATCCTGGACATCCTCATTTGGAAAACAAGATTTCCAGCGGAAGGAAATGAAATTCACTGCGGTGATAATGGTATTTGCTACTCCTCGAGTCTCTGCCCTGTGCCAACGAGCTGATCCGAAGATGTTTTACCCTTCTGTAGGTTTTAGAGAGGCCAGGTGAAAAGCAACCTAGGGAGACCAGCACGAGGTACGAGGAAGAATTAATGCCCTTTGTCAGCTCTGCAACCTCAAACAGAGATAAAACCGATGCTGGGAACCACGCAGGTCATTTCCCCACTGCCAGGACTGGTGGTGTGCTCTCTCCCTCCCTTGTGTAGAACAGGTCTCCTAGTGGAACTGAAATCTCATGTTATATATGTGCTCGAATGACTTACTGTGTTCCTCAAAGCTGATGCAGCTGCACTGCGGTGGCCTTTACGGACCTGCAATGCCAACCTGACAGGGGACGGGAGAACCGGGTGAGCTTCCCTCTCAGATAACAAATGATTTTATAAGGCAAAGCAGATAATGGTATGAAAAAATACAGTTTAGGAGAGATGGAACCTGCAGAGATCACTTTGATGGATCTGATACCCTTCATATAACCTCCTTTTCCCAATCTACTTGGAAATGGCAGGTTACAACAGGGAGCTTGTTCAAACGCTCAGTGGATGCAGCAGCCTTGACCAGCACCTCTGGGGTACGTGTCTGCAGGAGATGCTGGAGATCCCCCAGTTTCCACTGAACCCTGGACAGAGAAGGCAAGTGAATGAAAGCCAGATCTTTCTGAAATTTTTCCATAAATCCGGAGGTCAGTACTGAAGAAAGTACATTTATTTCTGTGTCCCAGGCAGGGGAGGAGAGGAATTAAAAAAAATTCAAAAAGGAATTCTAGAAATGCCAGAATATTTATTTTAAAGGCTCCCTAAATGAATCATTTTACCCTGCATCTTGAGCTGGGGGTTTGTGGTTTAGGAAAGGATATAAGGTTAAAAACAAGCTAAACAGAAAGGTTGAGTAACCCAGAGGCAAGTGAAACTTTTCATTCCAGCTGGAACTTAATATTTGGGGTTAACCCAGAATATTTTCCAGCTTGCGCTTGGTGGGTTGATTCTTTTTTTCCCCGCCTCCTCCTCCCTTCATCCCCCCTTCGCTCTTGCCTAGTCCAAGCCATTTTTTCCCCCAGATATTTTGATTCCGCCACATGACCCAGACAGTCATTATTCAGGCCACATCAGCGATCCCCTCATGTCCAGCTGTCCTTCCTGCTGCCCGTACTCCCAGAAACGCCTCTTACTGCAAACGTCACGCGTCCACCATCCATCCGGGAAGGTCTCAGCCCCACCAGAGCTGGGGCTTGTTTCTCCAGCTCGTCCCTCTCGCCCCAAGCCGTGCCACTACAAATCCCTATCAAAGAAGTCATCGAAGAGAGAAACCCTCTTCGTCTTGGTTCTCACAAGCGTAGGTTTGCAGAACATCTTCTCTTCCCTTTCGCAGTCCTCGGAACCTGTGCTGGAGGTGTCCCAGAACAGATCCCTCGTCCGTGGCTCCCTGCAGAACCACAGGTCAACCTTCCTGCTCCTGCCTGGAGAGACTTCAGCCCCATCATGCTGCCTGGAGGGTCCTTCACCCCGCGTGTTTCCTTGGGGAGGAAAAAGAAAAAAGAATTAAAAAAATCATAATTTTGTGCTGCTGCCAGCCCAATCCTGTAGAGCTGGGCTGGAAATGGTTACGCGCAGCTGGAGGCATGTAAAGAGAGCCCTGAGAGATCCTTGCAAGACCAGACCCTGCGCTTGGGGCTGGGTAGGGCCCGGTATCATCTATTCGGGCTGATATTTGGTGGAATTATCGAGTCTGGCAAGAGCCAGCATGATTTTATTCCTGAGCAGAAGAGAGCTGAGGTGAAGAAACACGAGGGAATGGGAGCAGCCAAGTCTGTTCCCCTTTCTCCTTCCCTGGCAGACAGTTTTTCACTGATTTTAGCATTTTTGCCCTCAGTGATCCATTTCCAGCCTGGTCTGAAGGTTGATAGTTGCAAGTAAAGCAGAACAGAGCTCGTCCCTCAGGGATGTCAGTACAAAGTGGCAGCTGAGATTCGCTTCGATTGCCCCTTCGCCGGGGACAGCGAGGTCCCTGGGGACTTTGCTTTTATGCCCCTGTGGCTATTCCATGGCTCTTAATTCACACCTACTCAGGCCTGTTTGGGTGCCCTCCGAGAAGCAGCCCGCAGACCCTCGTCCTGTCCTGGGGCATCCCAACGCTTCGCCTTGAGGACACATCTCCTAACCTTCTCCCCCTTCGCACCTTGAACTTGCACTGTGTCACTGCAGGAGGTGGAGCAGTGGAAGCAGCTTCCATAGGGAAACTTCTCTGATGACACCAAAGAGGCTGGCGAGTTTTACACCTCCTTGGAAAATTATTCTACTCACCACCGTCAT
>NW_010431950.1:37902-40926 GCF_000710305.1 Buceros rhinoceros silvestris
GTCTCGGCTTTCGGCGCTGTCACCTCTCTGGAGAGTGTCGAGGATGTTCTTTGGGCTGGATTCCTTGATTTTCTGATTATTGATTTTTGCCTCCCCGTGGAGAGTTCGCTTCAGCTCTGCCTGGGTTTGCAAACGAGTCGTCAACACAAGCAGCAGAGGAGCAAACACAGTTTAACAGCTCGACGCGGCATGTCATTAGGGGGTTGGCGCTGAAAATAATTACGCAGTCAAGTAGTTTAACGTGGGCAAATGGTATTTGCCAAACAGAGAATGCGACAGAACGGGAGCTGGGCAGAGATTTTTGGTTTCGCCATGGCCAGATGAGGGCAAAGCATTGGAAAAATCAGAAGTAATTACTGATCACAGGGGCCCTGGGGACACTCCCCACCTCTCCTCTGCCTGAGCCACTGGGAAAGCTTCATTTGACCTTCCCAGCAACAGGCTTTAAGCCTCCCATGGGAGAGATACTAGGGATGAGCAAACCCCTGCCCAAGAGGGGAAGTCCCAGCCTATCCCCAAATCCATCTCAGCGTTACCTCTCGGCGCCTACGGGTCAAGTCCAGCATCCGCAGCTTGTGCAAGTGCTGCCGCCTGCCAGGGAGGTGTCTCAGGCTTTGCCCCTTCTTCTCCAGAGCCTACGAGGTATTTAAAAATGCAAATAAATACGCTCGCGCTTCCTGAAAGAGAAAGGAACAGCCGCCGGCTCGCAAACCCACGGGCGCTCCCCGGATAAAGGCAGCGAGTTTTTCCCTGCGTAGCCAACTGGCAGCAATTTATCTCAGGTTTTTTCACGCACTTGCAGTTTATCTCACAGCTCTGGGGCACGACGGAAAACAATCTTCATTAGAACAATGTACACATGCTTCCGTCCCCCCCGAGGTGCTACCGCTTTGAGTCGGCTCTCCGAGATAATCTCCTGATCCGAAGGGAAGAACAACTTTTGCACATCTGGGCTTGAGGGGGGGGTGTTCAGAGCCGACTGCAAGCGATGGGTGTTCAAGGTGCTCGGCCCATTTTAAGAAGCAGTCCTCAAACCTTTACCCTCCAAGCTGTTTAAGGTCCTGGCTCAGCCGATCTGCCTCATCCAGGGAGCTGTCAGGCTGGAGATTCAGACACTTTCCCCTTATTTGGTATCCTTTCACGCACACACCAGCGTTTCAGCTGGTTCCTGGGCTCAGCCCTGGCGTTTTACAGCAGGTTGGTGTAAAACACCAACTTCTGCTCTTTGGGATGCCCAAACTGTGAGGGAAAGGAGCCCGCGGCTGGCAATGACCCTTGCATGGGGCTCAACCCATGTCCTTACCTTTGATTTCGGGCTTGCAGCCACTTCTTGCTGACTCCAGGGCTTTGCAGGAGCGGTTGCTTGCAGTGGGCCAGCGGGTTCAAGCCTCTACAAGTCCAACATTTACAATATTCAGCATAGCTTGTTGCACACAATCATATAACGCAAAACAAAACTACCGTGACACTTTTCCAGCTCCAGTTCTGGCTCAGGTTCTTGGGATGCAGAAGGAGATTGGCATCTCTAGCAGATGAGCATCTCCTTTTGCCTTTCAGGAGCAAATAAAACTGGAGGAATCTCCTGCATTACGGCCAAAGCAGCAAAAACCCAGTTTGACACTAGTTTTATCCCTGTAGGTATTTCTTCTTGAGCCTGAGCAATGCCCAATGCTCCAACCAAGGCCAGAGCAAAAACTTCAACTCAATTTGCTTCATTTCAAAGCTGAAGCGTGGAGAGGTATCACAACTTTGGATAAAGTCTCCTCGCAGGTCATGCCAGGGCAGATCCCAGTTATCTGAGCCCCAGAGCACCATTCCCTCTGCCCAGCCAGTCTCTTTTATGTGCCCAAGACCTTTCTCTGCAGAACTGTGCACGGCACAAAGTGCCTTTCCTGGTGGCTACTGGAAGGGGGCAGAGACTTGGTTTGCAGCCTGCTCTGAGCAGGGATTTTTATCTTAAGGAGCTAAGTTGCTTCCTTAAGTCATGCCGAACTACCAGATGATACTGGGTCATTTCACGGCTTGATGTTACCAGTGTCCCCTTCTAGGGTGGGAGCTCAGTAGGGCTTCCAGAAAAACTAAGGGCAGCACCACCAAGGTCTTCACCACTAAGACCTGACTTACATGTTGTGTGGACCTCCTTAACTCCTCGAATATGAACTAGTGTCCAATACATGGTGAGATGGCTCTGACTGTCTGCTGCCAAAGCCTGAGCTGCAAGTTTGAAGCATCCTGTAAATCCATGCAAAAGTGCAGGAGGAGAAAAAAATAAAATTCAGCAGCATCACGTAAAGGGGTGATTCCCTGTCAGCCCCAACTGCCAAGTTCACGTCTGTTAGTATCAAAAAAAAAAACAACCAAAACCCCACAAAACTGAATATGAAGCTTAAAAAATGGCACTAGATGGCAGCATGTGACACCACAAGCTGCTGTCTGGGCTGTGCATCACTTCTAGATGCCACCGCCGCGGACAGCACAGGGTGGCTGAAGGCCGATGATCTCCCGCACCCATTGCTTCATCTCGCGCCCATCGGGAAGCCGACTTTCAGACTTCCAGCTCAGGCTGTGTCACAGGCTGGAAAATTGACTCTTTCCTTTCATCTCTGAAGCTGACAGGATTTTTCTCCATAAATAGTCTCCGATTGAAATCCTCTAAAAGTCCTTGGGAAGGCCACATCATCCTGCTTTAAAAATATTCCCACAGGGGAAAAGGACTTAACTGGTGCCATTTACACTCCCTAACAGCAACGGCAGAAGCACAGGGTTGGATGAACAGTGTCACTGCCCTGCAATAAGTATCATTAATGTTTTAATAACACATAAATAGAGCCGTAACGGACGTATGATCAGCGAATGGGTTGGGTTGGAATGAGCCTTAAGCGTCACCTAGTCCAACCCCCTGCCATGGTCAGGGACACCTTCCACTAGAGCAGGTTGCTCAAAGCTCCGTCCACCCTGGCCTTGAGCACTCTCCGGGAGGGAGCTATCAATGACTGAAAATTAGACGCTGGCAGGAGATTTTTA
>NW_010431950.1:41049-44374 GCF_000710305.1 Buceros rhinoceros silvestris
GGCAGGAGATTTTTAAACCAGGCTGTGGTAGGTCACAGGGCTCATTCCAGGCGCTGCTGCCTCATCCTCCCACCAAAGGCAGGGACACGTTTCACAAGAATCTCGGCCGCAGCCCGAAGTGGAGGGGTTTTAACTGACCCCATCTGCTGGCTCGTCTGTTCTTCGTTGTATTTAAAAGACCTTAATCACAGCAAGGAAGGTTGAGCAAAGCAGTCCTGCTTCAAGGGGGTTTGCTGTTGTGGGACATGGGCAGAGGGTTTGTCACCGAATATGGGGAGCGTGGAGATGGTCTCAGGAACACGGGGGTCTCAGAGCAGCAGAGGGAGGTGAGGATTTCACCCAAGGACTTTAATGGCACGAGGTTTTAGAGGTGCCTGGGAAGGAAGATGACCAATGCGGGCAGCTGAGGGGCATCTTGGGGCTGGTGTGACCCAGGGTAGTCCCAGGGCTGCTCCAAGGTGCACCCTTGCTGGGACAACCCAGCACCTCCAGGAGCACTACAGAGAAGCACGTGGTCAGTCAGGGAAAATACATCTCTATCGTGGATTAAACGGCCAACAAGTGTGTTTGCCTCTGTTGGTCACCAACCACCAACCACTGAGGTCTCCCTCCAGCTGCCTAAGGAGGCTGCTGATGTACCCCATGCAGCTGAGCTCTCTTAGAGAGGTCTCAGCAGCAGTTGGTCCTTAACTGCTAATTGCTGCCTAAATGAGGAGGTGGAGGGTGTGGTATTTATAGCAGCAGATCACTTCCTTAAGCAGAACACCCTTCTCTGCCTGCAGGGGTCTGGTCAAGCTGGCTGATTTTCCTGGCTGATTTTAGTCTTCTGAGCCTGCTTGTTCTCAGGTTTGGAGGAGCTGGACCAAGCAGCAGAGAAGAAACAGCCAAAAGCCTCGAGCTGAGGCTCTAAAAGGGAAAGATTGGAGAAGCTGCAGCTCTGGGGCATCCAGAGCAGGGCTGAGCCCAGTGTTCCTTCCTGACCCTCTGTGGGCAAGTAAAGAAAAGAGGGAGAACACAGTCTCAGCCGAACATCAGCAGCTTTGCATCCTCCATGGTGGTCAGGTAAGAGATGGGATGTTGCGGTGGCTGGTCTGGGAGGGTGAGGCGAAGGAAGAATTCCAGTGGAGCAGGGAAAGAAGCTTCTGTGGGTCTGGGTTTTAAATCACCTGATTTATGGCAGGAGTTGCACAGCCCTGGCAATGCAGCTCCAGCTTAGCCCTGTGAGCACGATGGGGGCTCTCCATGACCTGAGCCTCACCCAAGTTCCGTGTTGTCTAAAAGCAGCAGCGCAGAAAAACATCAGCATAGGAAATGTGTGTGGAGGGCTTCTTGTCACCTTTGGGTTTTGAGATGAAATAGCAACTCTAACCCTGGTGCAGTACGGTACATCACCCGCATTCCCTTTCCTCCTCTGCAGTAAATTATGAGGCTGTGAAGATGTTTCTGGAGCTTTAGTTGTGTTGTGGTCACCCTTGTGCGGAGGAAAAAGGCAGTTGGGAGTTCAGGCAGGGTTATGGGTTTCAGTGCTTGGAGGGGAAAGGATCTGGGAAGGGAGGGGGATGAAGGAGGGAGGGAGGCGAAGGAGGAGTGAACGAGGGCGTTCCACGTCTGTTTGGGGGAATTGTTTTGTTATAGCTGGAGATCCCGTACATAGGTGTGCACACCCCGCCCCGTGCTGTCAAGGGGAGAAGGCGAGGGTGTGTGTAGGTACACAGCATGGATAGCAAGTCTTGAAACCTAAAATAATCGCTCTGCACTTTCACTGGCCCCTATTGCAAAGCACATCTGTCTTCCTCACCCCCCTCTGCCCCTCAGCTGACCCAGACCTTGACAGGTTGTTCGGCCTGAAGAGCCAAAACAAGCCCCAAGCGATGCAGGTTGGATCCCGTGTGTGAAGGGCTCTGTCTTGGCCGCATTAGCCCCACAGGAGCACTAAGGCTTGGCTGCAGGTACCCAGACACCGCAGAGGAAAGAGGAGAGGTGTCCTCGTGGCCAGCGCTGGCACACGTGTCCTTGTTGGACGTCTCCACACCACACACAGCCTGGCCAGCGAGGCGTGACCCGTGGAGGCAGGCAGGAGGGCAAAAGCAGGCTCTTGGTGCCTGTTTGGTGGTTCTTAGAAAATGAACTCCTTGCTCTTGCGCTAACGAACCAAAAACACCCTCCCTGTGGTCGGCATAGCTGCTCCATCCCAGGTATCTACCCTGGGCTGGTGATAAAGCTCATCTAGGGAGGATGGTCTAGAGACAGGACCTCCTGCTTGCAGTGCTGTAGAGTGTTTGTTCCCCCCACCGTGGTGCTGTGACACGGCCCTATATCCCCAAGGAAGCCCCTATCGAGGGGTCGATCACAGCAACTCAGAGGGAGCTTTTCAAACCCCTCTTACTTGGGGTTGTCGAGGCGGATGCTGTTTAATGATGCTGGTTTCTCCCTTTTCCGGCACGGTGTTGAAATTTAGGGGCCCTGAAAGGTCAGAGGAGAAATGAAGTTACTTTTGGGTGGTCGTCAACTGCTAGGTGGTGCTCAGTGACAGTTCTCTGCTCTATTTTTCGGTTGGCATGTCCTATAAAGGTCTCTCCATAACACGTGGTATAAATTGCTCTTTTAGCTGCGGAAATGAAGTGAGGCTGTACCTGTGGTTTCTAACAACTCTATCTTCTGCACACCCCTCCAGCTCCCCTCTACCACCCCTCACATATCCTATACGTGACAACAACCATCCTCTGTGTCTCGTTCTCTGCTCTATTTTTCGGTTGGCATGTCCTATAAAGGTCTCTCCATAACACGTGGTATAAATTGCTCTTTTAGCTGCGGAAATGAAGTGAGGCTGTACCTGTGGTTTCTAACAACTCTATCTTCTGCACACCCCTCCAGCTCCCCTCTACCACCCCTCACATATCCTATACGTGACAACAACCATCCTCTGTGTCTCCGGTGGCCTCCCCGGGTCCCCATGAGACCAAGGGTCCTCTTCTCCTGTGACCATCAGCTGGCCAAGCTGTGAGCTTTGCTCCCTTGCTGCCCACCCTTTTGGAGCTGGGAACAGGCAGCAGCTTGGGGTTTTTCTTGCTGCTCAGTCCCTGAGACTGATTTATTGTTGTTTTTTGAGAGAACTGAGAAATCTCTGATGCTTCTACTAACCGCAGCAGAGCTGGGCTGCAGCCAGCCAGCGGGTTCCGAATTTACGGGTTACAGTCAGACGAGTGGTAATCTTTGGAAATCGGCCTGAAATAGCACGCCACGCACCAGCGGTCCCCTGTCAGCTATTAAAGCAGCGCTTTCTCTGAGGCCTGACCGTAGTCTGGGCTCGGGGCCGTTCTGTGTC
>NW_010431950.1:44490-44838 GCF_000710305.1 Buceros rhinoceros silvestris
GGCCCTGACGTTGGTCTGGGCGCTGGCCCGTTCTGTGTCGGTTCTCTCTGGTGGACGCTGCTGCCTCTCTGGTTTCTCCCTTGCACAAATGAACGCTTTCATGTTCAGCAAGTAATTCTTTTACAGAATTTCTCTATCCCACCTGTTCTCCCAAAAAACCTGTCTCGGTGCATTCAAATGCTGTTTATACGTAGAGTTGAGCATGGTGTTGCTGAGCAGCTCCTCCTCCCACGTGGTGGCAGCTCCAAGTTGGCCCCAGGGGAGAAGGGAATAAACCACAGGAATTACACTATGGCTGATGCCAAATTTAATAATAAAATAATAATTTAAATTGTTAAAATTAATAAT
>NW_010431951.1:0-10846 GCF_000710305.1 Buceros rhinoceros silvestris
AGTCGGTGCCGGGGCACGGGGTTTCCTGGCACGGCTCGGCAACTCCGGCGAGCAGCGGAGAGTAGCGACTTTCGCGGTGTGGTGGCGACTGCTTTTGCGTGGCGTGGCGGCGCTCGCAGCTCCGGGACAAGCAGCGAGAGGAGCTGGTTGGTCCTCAGACGGCGGCAGCAGCTGTTGCAGGGACCGATCCGTCCCTCGCGGTGGCAGCGCTCTGGACGAGCGGTGCTCGCGGCAGCAGTGCTCATGGCGTGGCTCCGAGGGTGTGCTGGGGCTCGGACATAAGGCTGGCATGGTGGTGAAGGAGGGACTCCGATGTGGTCTGGCGTAGAGAGGGTGCTTGTAAAGACTGAAACTAGCATGGGCGTGGCGTGGCTTTTAAAGCAGAAACGGCATGAAAATCGAACAGACCCGCAAAATGGAGATGCAGCTCCCGCATGGCCAATCTGAATAGAACAAGGTAGAAAATATTCTCCATTGGCACCTTGTTACTGATTTTCTATCTTTCACCCTTTTTTCAGTTATCTGCTTTGTTTGTCCTGAGGCTAAACAGGTTGCAAGTCGTCAGTCACATGGCAGGGAATACAACTGGTTAGTTTTGTTACTGATTTTCTATCTTTCACCCTTTTTTCAGTTATCTGCTTTGTTTGTCCTGAGGCTAAACAGGTTGCAAGTCGTCAGTCACATGGCAGGGAATACAACTGGTTAGTTTAAAGCAAACTTTCTGAAAACAGGAAAGCTTTGCCAACCCATGACAAGCTCGTAAATGCAAGTAGGCAAGCAGAACAGACAAATCCCACCACCCTGGGGATGCAGGGTCTGTCAGACCGAAGGGATCTTTCCGTTTGTCCGGAGTGCTGCAAAGATTGAGTTTGCCCTGAATAGGTCAGACTAGCAAAGATGCAGGAAAAAACCCAGAAACCTTACTGTGTAGTCTTACCTGGATTTTGCTGAATAAGAAGAGCTAAAAAAAAAATTTACCAACCTAAAGAAAGTACTGTTATTGTCTGTAGCCACAGGCAGCAGTACCAGATGTGGAAAGCGGAAAAGTTATTGTCTCCCTGAGGAATAAATTTTTAACAGCAGAGAATGAGTTAACCTATAGCACAGTCTGTTCCAAAAGTGCTTCTTGTCAGAGCAGAGGCGAGGCTGAGGGTGGGGTGGAACAAGCAGGGCAGAGGAGTTGAGCCTACTGTGGTAATCTCCAAGGGAGTACCTAGTGGGGGATAGTGTTTCTTCTCCCACATGGCCAATCTGAATAGGACAAGGTAGAAAATATTCTCCATTGGCACCTCATTACTGATTTTCTATTTTTCACCCTTTTTTCAGTTATTTGCTTTGTTTGTCCTGAGGCTAAACAGGTTGCAAGTCCTCAGACAGCGTGTACCATCGCGTATAGTCCTGAAACTATCTATCTTTAAAATATGATGTTTAGCCATTCTTAAACCAAATTCACTATTTAACTACCTGTGCAGAGAGCAATTTCTTCAGTGTGATTTTCTGTTTTCCAGGATATTATCAAAAGAGCACTTGATGTGTTCAGAACCTCGGCATAGACATGAAATTCTGGAGGCTGAGCAGTTACAATGAGATTCACTCTTGTTTAATACCTAGGGAAATCCTTATCATTGGTACCAAAGAGTTAAAGTCTAGTCTTTTGAATCCAAAAATTTGATTTATTGCTGTTGAGATTGGGCCTTAGAAATAAATGCAGTACTGTGATGTGGTGTGGAAGTCTGTACTTATGCTGTTTCAGGAGTAAATCCAAACCACAGCCCTGGAATAACACAGAATAAGTGATAATTTTTAGTGCAACAGAGCAAGTGTCACTAAGATCGCTGGACTCCCTTCTAAGTGAAAATATTAGCCATATCTTATGTGGTTTACCTTTTACTAGTTGCTGAAAGCAGATTCCTTTAAATAAAACAGTATCTTCTTTCTTCATGACATTTCCTTTCAGGGGAAGGAAGAAACTAGAAAACAAAAGAAATTATCTGAGTATCTCCAAGGAAAATGTTCTTCTGATTTTAAATAGTCTCTCAAAATGAAAAGAAAATTAAAAAATACAACCAAAAAACCCCCCAAAACAAGTTCAAGCAACAGTATGAAAAATTCTTGTTTTAACTTTTGCAAGAGGATACAATATGTACGCCACTTAGTATCATCACAGAACATTAAGGTCTTAGAAACTCGCTAAATACTAGCCCACCAATGCCTGTTAATGTGGAAGAAAATTTAAATAATTTTGGACATCCACGATAGGTCTGCAGCCTGCATGTATAAGTAGAACTGAACAGTAATTTGATACTCAAGTAATACCTTTGTACTGTTATTAGAAAGTAGAAAATCCTCAGGAGGAAAAATCATTAAAACGTTTTCCTAGCAGAACCTGATTTTAGTGGAATTTTTTCCAATGCATCTATAAAATGACTTTGAATTGTGATTTTTGTTCCTTCCACAGGTCTCTCTAAAATATATGTACCTGCATGCATGCAAGTTAAATAGCAGACTGTGTTATGCAGAATCAAAGAATCATGTTATGGTTCACTATAAGTGTCTCTCTACTCTTATTTTTGTTCCATGCAAGCTAGTGTGAGCTTGCTTTTCTGTGTTTCTGTTATGTTTAAATCCGTACAAAGCTTTCTTTGAGTCTTTTGTTTCCACTGAAAATTCTTCAGTAAGCATAAATTTTTGTACTCTTTTCACATAGCTTTTTCTGTGGAACATATGACGCTTTCCTTGCAAAGAAGTGTTTCTCTAGTGCTTGTTTTCTTTGACCTTACTCTGTGTGAAGAGTATAATGTAGAGACACTGGGCCATCATTTTGGTTTTATTTGTATATATTCGCTATATTCACAGCTAACTGTACAGACAGTTTATCACGTGCTGGCATTTATTCTACTTCTAACTAGAGATCAGGTTCCAGTATACCTATGTCTGCATCAAACGCCCTGCTTTAATTTCATTTTGTTAATACGAACAATATTTGAGTTGCAGGGTTATGGAGTGAGATGGGAGTTTTTTCCAAGAAAAACCGTAGAAATAGAAACATTCAGCTTAAGAGAAAGCTCAGGAAATTCTTGGTCTGTATTCAGAAGATGAAAAGACTATAGCAGGAGGAAGAAGGAACAAATATGGACTAAGCTTTGGACATGAACAAAGTTCTAACAAGTGCCTAACCATTTCCCTGTAGACTACGGAAAATTGTGCTTGGGGAGAAGGAGAGTTGTTTTGGTTGGTATTCTTTCTGCGTGTGAGGAAGTATGCATGGAAGCAGGAGAAGGGAAAAAGAAACATGCAGCCTTTTACAGAAAAACATGGATGTTAGTAAAAGCAGCAGATGTGGGCCTTTTGTGTGTTTCTTTTCACTCCCTGTCCTTCAAAAATAAAATAAAATTCACTGCAGAGGAGAGATGACCTAGGGATGATTTCAAGTTTCAAATGAGACCTTCATGGAGAATGGAAGGCGAAGCTGAATGTTCTCCTAATTAATGACTCAAAGAACCAAGACAAGAGGTAAGGCAGCCTCATTTCTCCTGAGTGTTACCTATGTTGCCTTTGCTAGAGAAAACAAGATGAACAAACAAGCTGTGAAGTCCGAGGATATTTTCTTTTAGGAAATCATCCTTTTTCCACATCAGGACCACTAGCCGTATTGTCAGCTGATTATGCTAAGTCTGAGTGTTGACTGAAAAAAGGAGAAGGATGCTGGTGAATGTGTTACTCTATTGCTGGGAAGCAGCTGTGGTGTTTTGTTTTTTTTTTCAAGAAGGAATGCTCTTTTGAGTAAGTAGAAGAGATAGCTGAAAGAAGATACTTAAGTGTCTTGATATTTCTAATCGGGGTAGTATCTTTGAGAAAATGCATTTATTTTGCAAAAAATTTACTCATTCTGCTTTCAATACTCCTTTCTGATATCTTCAGTGAAAAGAGACAATGTGTAGTCTTTTAATGCAATTTATTCTTTACTTTCTTTGGCTGGCTTTTATAGTGATTAGTAGTGATTAATAGTCTTTAGAGGAAATTAAGAGGAGTTGTACAGAGTGGGGTGTTTTGTTCTTTTCAAAAGAGACAGTTCACTTTAGTAATGAGACTATTGATTCGTGTTCCCTTACATCTATTGCTAGCATACCAGTTAGTATAATACTGAAACTGATTAAATCTGTACAAACACTTACTTGTTTCTCAACTTGGTCCTTGCCTTGATTTAAAAACTACAGCAGGATGTGAGGTACACCTTAGGGTTTTTTCACTTTGAAATCTGTTGTCTATAGAGAAGGTCACTTAGAGCGTATCTTTTCCACCACCCAGAATGAACAGTCATTCCAGAGGTGTCTACAGCCCCATGACAAACTCAAGGGAACCAACAGTTATCTAACCAATCTGCTAAGCTAGGAACTTAGTTTCCTTCATAAATTCAGTGGAGAGTAAGAATCCTTCTCAGCCCCTAAGTTGGTTCTTGTTCAAAATAGTCTTTTTAGGGAAACTTCCTGGTATTGCTGCCTGTGTAAAAAGACCCAGGGGAACTAAGTTAGAAGCTTTCCTGCTTAATTTTTTTAATTTGCTGAAGTCATGGGTACCACAGAAATGACACAAAAGCCAGAACAGGTTCCAAGCTGACCTAGCATTAATAATTTCCCAGAAGCTGTTTGCCCAAGGATATCGAAAGGAGTAGGAATTACTGCTTAAATCCAGTGCCACGGGAAATGCATTTAGGATGCATCCTGCATAAGCAGGATGGAATATTAGGATTCCTTTGGGTGGCTGTTATCAAAAGCTACCCATTTGTTACCGAACACTATTTGAGTGGGGTAGAAAAAAGCTATGGAAAACCCAATAAAAGTGAAGTGAAGTTAGCCTTGTTGTATACACTAGTGGAATATTTTATCTTCTGAGAAGAAAGTTTATTCCGGTCTTCCCCTCTAACTTTTGAATTGATGAAGCCAGTTACTCAGTAACTCTGTGTTGTATTTAATGTACCTTCAGATGTGATAAATTCCAGAGAGAGTCAGTCACTTGCAAACAGAGATTAAATGAAATACGAAAGAACTTTAAATTGCATTTAGGTAAGTGCAATGTAATTGCTGCTATATTGAGTCTAGCCTTTAGATCAGTCTAGTAGAGCCTAAATAATTAACTGTTTAACTAAGAGGGTTTTAACATCTTTGCATACGTTTTATTTATAAAGTGTGGACAGACAGAAAGGAAACTTGTAAAGACTCTTTATAGCTGTACACGGGGAAAAGGAACTGTCCATTATGTGTGTGTACAGATACTTAATTTTAAAACTCCTGAAATTAATGCTTTATTTCAAACACTTTCAGCTATCCAAGACTGTGAAATTATATATGTGAAATAATCTCATTCAAGTATATAAAACATTGAAGGGTATATGTTGAAGTATACATATCAAGTATATATACATTGAAGTATATAAAAATGCAGAAAAACCTTGGAGTGTCATCTTGTTTTAGCAGTCAAATTCACAAAAGTTCTCTGTATTTACAGTGATGTAATGTTACAACTTAAGTGCTGAGGCTACCAGACAAGACTAGACAAAGCAAATTTTCAAAATACCATTCTAATTAAACTAGTCCCTTGATGTGGATCACTGATCGTGTTTTGGCCTTGCTCTTGACTTTTTAATGCCAAGAGATATTTCCAATGGCTGCAGCTAGAAGCTTTAAGCCCAGCTCTGCTCATGATCAGCTAACACCTGTTGCAGTGAAAAGCTATTTTAGTTGTACAGTCCCAGGATTAGTTTTATAGACCAGAATAAACCCTTGTCATACAGTTGAGTGACTAGTTTTAGACTTTGGAAAAAATATGCTGAATGTGTGGTCTCAACCTACTGAAATATATATGGACTATTAAAGCAGTACTGGAAAATGGCACAGTGCACATGCTGATGGCTCAGCCAGTGAGGGAAAGTAAATCTGCTCCTCTGTCGCTTTAATACTTCCAGGATTTCTGGTTGTGTCTCTGGTTATCTAAGTGACAGTCAGGCATAATTTGTTTAAGAAGGAGGTAGCACTTAAATCATAATAATTTGAAGAGATGTCAAAAAAAAATCACAAGTGATGACTGACTCTGTAGTGTGCTAGCTTGATGGAACAATCATTAAAATCAATGAAAGACCTAACAAAGGAACACGTGGAACTTCTAATGTATGTCATACAGGCTCAAGCGTTGCATAATATTTTGTTTTCTTGTTACAGTGCAAAGGTCTTGGCTTAATACTCTGAAGGTACCATGTAGAATTTATATTAGATGTTCTTTGGCAAGAAAATATTTAAACCTAACCAAGTAACACATTTCCCACATGCAACACAGGACTTGGAATAAAGCCTGAAATAGAATTTTTAAGTGTACGATACAAGTTGTGGTGTTTGCAAAGAAAATGTAAATTATCCTTGTCTCGATAGTTTTGCCCTAAGACTGTTTGATCAGTTAGTAGTCAGTAAGTTCAAAGACTTTGCATATGGAAAAAACGTGGTCAGTTGCTAGCTAAAATGACTGACTGATAGCAAAACCCCAGATATTCTGAAAACAGTTGCTTTTGTATTGATGTATATACACTTAATTTGTAGGATAAGTTGATAATATTTTGATTTTCCATTCCAAATTACCCTTCGAGTGACTGTAAGTGTAGGATAGATTTCAGTATTTAGTGCAAGTGTGAATTTAAACAGGTGCATTGATCCACATACAGCACTGGTTTTGATAATTGTTAAAACATATCAACAGTGCCTTTGTGTCGCTTGTTTGTGTTGCTCTCTAAGGACATAATTATACCAAACAGGATTAGATTTTTTTCAAGTTGTAACAAGAACCATCTGGAGTGAAATGCTGATGTAATTTTTTTCTTGTTGGGCCTTAGAAGATGTAAAAGGTGTTCATAGCTAATAAAATATGGCTGGAGAATATACAGCCTTACATCTCCTAATTGCTTGTTCCTAAGGCAATCCTAATGTTCCTAGAGATTAAGAGTTTATCCGAAGGTTTGCTGTCTTGAATAGATGCCCAAAATTTGTTTTTTCAGATGAGTATGTCATATCCAACTATTAACACATGCAATCAAATATAAAATATTTGATAATACCTAGGAAGGTGAAGAATATATAGGTACTCCAATTACCACTCTAGTTAGTGGCATAAATTCCAAAATTATTAAAAAATATTATTTGGGAATGTTGTCTGTAGTGCCAGTGGTTACAGATGATAGAAGCTTCCTCATCTTGTTTGTTTGTTCCCAAGTTAACCCCTGTTGTTGAAGAACTGTCACGTGGCCATGATGTTCTATATAGATCAGAGATTGTACTGTAGAATCCCTTAGTATAACTTGTGATGTACAAGCAGTGAAGTCAGTGTGTTTGAGTTTGGCATATTGTGTTCTGTTGTCACCTTTTCCAATTCCCTATCCAAGAGGATTGTTTATGTCAAGTTATATTTGCATTTTTAAGTTTATCGGTAATTTAATCTCTTGAGAATCTCAGAGCATGTGTACTGTGATGATTATGAAATACAAACTTTTAAATACAGCTAAAAGGAGATAGTGCCTTTAGGTGGTTGCTAAACAACTTTTTTGCATTAAAATATTTGTATTCACTTGAAGAACAGCATTCTGTGCTGAAAAACAATCCTTTGGCTTATATATTTAAATCAGCTTAAACATGAAATACTTCTTGTCCAGTTGAATGTGTGGCTTACCTTTTCCCTATTTAGATGAGAGTAATCTGTTTTAGTTGTGTATTTGTTATATTTAGAGGTTTTGTGTATGTGCGTAGTTGTGATTTCCTCTTAATTTCTGGTCCCTGAAGGATTAGTAAACTGCTGAGTATTGTAATAAGAACAAAAACACTGCCAGGAGGAATTTAAGGTCTGTGAAACCTCAGTGTTATGTGTTTGCTGGTTATGATATATAATCAGATCTTCTTTTGATTCTTATTTATTTTTAAGTCTTTGGGACAGACACGTACAGCAGACTTGGTGTGTATGCTGGATTTGAACGGAAAACTCGCTACTTGCTCTGTTTCAGCAAACCAGAAATCTTTACATGTTCACACACCAAGCAGGAAAGCAAAAACTGGTCAATGTGACTGATTTGTTTTGTTGCCAAGCCATGGTTCTGCTGCTTAATAGTAACTAGGAATCTAGTCTTATCCTCTTGATTTTTATGCTTCTCAGTACAACATAATGTGCACTGGTATTGGAAACCACTAAGTCACAAATGTACTTTATTTTATCGTATTGAGTTCTAACAGAAATACTGTTTGAAGTTACAAATCCGATTTCAACCAGAAGCTGCCAATACTACTGGAAATCATCTGTGTTTCAAGCTTAGTTAGTAGAGGAGCTGATATACTAACGACATTTCTCAAAACTTATATTCTTTTTGCTTCACTTTGGACCTTGGCTTGCCTTAATCTTTCTGAGGCAATGAGAAATATTTTGTAAAGTTAATCTAATTACTGCTCAGGGCAGAGTTTCCCAAGCATACTTTTTTCAGAATTACAAGGGGTATCTTTTATAAAATACTGTTGTTGAAAATATGTAAATTGAATGTAAAGAAACTTTTCCACAATAATGTGGCATCTTTCAGGTTTTTTCATAAGTCAATTACTTTTAATTGTTTCCTTTTTTCTTCGTGTCACGAATTCAGTGCTAGGAGAAAATTCCCCAAAAAATTCAAGTTAAAAGTGTCATTTAAACATGACTTTTTAAAATAAAAACTTGCTTTAATTACATAGAAATTTTAATGTCAGATTATTTGGATGACACTCCAGAAAACAAGATCAAATTCTCCTTAATCTCATACCAATTTTCTTTCCTTGTTTCTTAGGCTTGAGTTCCATCGAACTTTTTACGTCAAAGAATTCTTTGCTCTATTATTAAGAACCAGTTAAGCACTTGTAAGGTAGCTTTCAGTGATAAGAGTACTTCACCAGAGATGAATAGATACGTCTGCAAAGCAACTTCAAGAAGCAAGTATTTTGCCTGTTCATGCCTCGGTCATATGCCTCCAACTAGTTTTTTTTAATGTACTCATCTGATTATTGTGCACAATATTGGAAGTTAAAAAGAAGCCATGATACTTCCTTATCTTACAGAGAAACATAAAATGAGTCATTTTGCCTTTGGTTATATTGGAGAAATGTTTTCATGTTAATTACCTGAATGAGTTACTGAAAATCATAATATAATGTCACACTTGGTTATATGAAGCCAGGCTAATGATAAGTAGATATGAATTAATTCACATAAGTAATTTGGAAATCCTAATTATGTGTGGCTTTTTGGAAAAGCAAGCCACAAAGCTGCTGAAGTATGTTAACTGAATCTGGTAATGAAAAGAAACTAGAAAGGGATTTATTTATTTTTTCAGTTTTGCCAAAGCCCTCCCAGCGTTTTCTTTTTGTTTGTAATTTAAAATATGTTAGCAAATACCTGAGTGAATCTAAACTAAAGGTCATTTCTTTGGAGGGGATGACAGAGGAACAGAGCAGTCCTCGGGGTGCCTTCATGTAAGCCGTTTTACCACATCCTGGCAATTTAGCCAATAAACAGAATATTTTTGTTTCAGTGATGGAGTGATGTGCAAGGTCTTGGGAATTCCACAACTGGCTGCAATTAAAAGTGCTCAGTCTGAAGATCCATTTTCAAACGATAGCTCCATCATAGCAGTGATAGTAGTTTGCTAGGCTGCTGGTAGTGTATCAGTGAAGAAGCTACAGGGATAAAAGAACAGGCTTTATTTAAAGCATCGACTTACAATGAGGAAATATCAGAAAATATTCAGATTACTTAGAACTGCTGTTAACAAGGATCATCTTTACCTGTTTCAGCTTGTCTGTGTTTAATAAGCCCATGTAAGCTCTCCCTTTGATAGCAGAAAGAATTCCTATAGCTACTCCTGCTTTTTTAAATAACAGATGGAGTAATGCAGAACATTACTCAGAACAACCTTATACCTTTTATAAGTCATCTGCCCTTCAGAAAACTTCTGTTTGGTTTGGGTTGTCAGTTGGACATCTTAGAGTATTGTATAACACTCCTCTGTGTCCCAGCTTTCCCAGAATTCTTTAGTTAACCTTTCTGTTTTCTCTTAAATAGATTGTTCTTGGTTCTCAGGCTTCAGGCTGCTTTCTCTGTGTGTAGTTTCCTAACGAAACATTGCAGCTTCATCAGTAATACGCAGATATGCTTGTATGCCCAGGTATATGTGAAATACCAATGGCACAAACTTCCTTGAAGATTCCTCTTAGCTTGTTCTGCATTTTGTATAAACACTGAAAATCTCTTTTTCTAACAAAGTTAGAATGATCAGGGAGTGATTCATACCTAGGTTAAATACTGAATAATGAGGAGGCTGAAACATTCATTAGCGGTACCAGAGAGTTAGCCTGGGTTTGGCAGAACTCACGTGGCTGAGGGCGATGATGAGGGTGTCACTGGTAATGGACACCTATCTCACAATTCAGGAGGTACTTGCCATTTTGTGCTTACATCGTAACGGGGATATTATAAGTGTATTGTACAATAATGGACTACTTTGTTATTAAGACTCTGAGAATTGTGTTGTTTCATTCCGATGTCATATAAGGATGATATTAAATGAAATATTCTGTTTTGTGTAATATTCTGGTAACATCCCTTTTGCACTTTGATATGATGGGAGAGGATGATATAAAGGGTTCTTGTTTGTAGGAAAAAATGTGGGGAAGAATTAGAGAAATGAGTTTTCCCATGTGAAAACATTCCATTCAGTGCAGAAAATGTTGCATAACTTTTCTTTCCTTTCTTCTCTCTCCATGTAATTTTTCTGGTTTTCTTTATTTTATTGTTCTTT
>NW_010431951.1:10935-22644 GCF_000710305.1 Buceros rhinoceros silvestris
AAAGTAAGAACAAAGCTGACTGATGAAGATTCTCAATAGTGGTTTTGGTTTAGAATTATTTTGTTAATTTTCTTAGCTGCCTTTGGTACTGTACAATAAACTTTCAGATATGTGGACCAAGCTTGCATAATCTTAGTTTAGCTTTTCTTTTTTCCAGATGTTTTATTTTAACCTATAGTCTTGTTAATAGAGTCTAGGTTTAGTTTCAGGTGAAAATATAGAGCTTTGGGACTTAAAAGAAAATATTTATTATCTGGAATATGTGAAGATTTTTTGAGAGCAGATTAAAACTTGTTTAATATTTATGGATATATCTTCTGAAATTATTCTTTACAGTCCTTGACTATAATCATTTGTGCCCTTTATGTACATGTATTATTTTGTCTCTGTGGTGCTTTAAACATTACAATTAGGCAATGAAAAGGTGAGCATTTTGCCAGCAATTCTGGCACAGGACTGAGCTCAATAAAAGTACAGAATGACAAGTGTTTCTTAACTGAAGAATAGGCCCACTTAGCATTGTTCTATGCAGTTGCAGTGCTTTTTTGTATCAATAATACTGTTAGAGAATTGAAATTTTTCTTCTGTAATTGTATAGCAGGTACACCTTACATTTTGTTTTATGAATACCTTTAAAAAGTAGCATTATTCAAGACAAGACTGTCATTGTTCCTGCAGAGTGAAATGTCTCTGCCTCTCTTCCACCTGTTTATCTCTGCTTCTGCTCCCTCCCCATATGAGCTTGTTCACATCTCGTACAGCATGATTGTTTAAATCACTGCCTAATTAATGGTGCGGGAGGTATACCTAGAGGCAGAGGAGGGGCTTTCCTGAGATGCTGGTTCTCTTGCAGAGCTGCATGGCGTGGACACAGGCTTTGTGCTATGCCCTGCTTGTGCCAGTTGGTAAGTTGCTAAGAATGAGGGACAAGTCTTCTGCTGCTGGACAAGGGCTGAAATTGGACCTGAAGTTATCTTCAGGAGTGTTATTAAAGCCCTTTAGTTTTTTGAGAGATGTTTTGTGATTTGAAAATTAAATAGTAGTATCTACCACCAAAAAATGACAGAATACCATGAGTGGAGAAAACGGGAGAAAAGGTAAACTTTGTCAGAAAAGAAGTTTTTTTTTAAGCTCAAGTAAACTTTGTTCAAGTGTTTGCTGTAACAATCCCACAACGAGGCAGGAGAGAGATGAGCTCTCAGAACAAGGATTTGGATCAGTTAACAGATTTGTTGATCATAATTAATTTATAAAAGTGCACTTGAAACTATACAGAATATGGAATGTTGCCATTGAGTTCCACTAATGCTTCCAAGTCCTCAGCACACAGAGGATGGTGTAGAAGCCTTTGAGCACTTCTTATCGTAATGCTGAGAAGTCATGAAAGAATCAGTGCAGAGATTTAGTCACAAAAGGATCAACTGACGTTCAAGTGTTTGCTGGCTTTACACATGTATGTGGTTTACACAAGTATTCATACTGCTTTAATTTATGCTTTCATTTGCTGACGTCTCTTTTCCCACTGTAGTTTTGCTTGGAGAGAATTTGTTTTAGCTTGTTTCTTTCTGCTTCCTTTCCTGTGAAAACATTAGGGAAAAGAAAAACAGATTACAATATGACAAAAATTTGTCCGGCATTTCACACAAACCACCAGCAAACTATACTTCTTAATGCTTTGGGAGATCTCTGAGAGGAAGATAAAACCACTGGGGCTCTTTCTTCAGTCTACAAATATCTGTAGACAAATTTCTTTTCTCAGAGAAGTTGAATCATATTTGTAGTGTCAATAAAATTAGCAAGGAAGTTTTCCTGCTGTCTCACTTTTCAAAGAGAGTATCTAACAGAAAAATGGTATACTGTGTCTGAAACCATGCTGGAAAGAGTCCAGACTGTCTGTATGTTATTAAGGGATATCAAAGTTATATTGACCGCATATCTCCTACTGAGCTTTCTTGAAAATCAGTGGTTGGAGACTGGCACCATATTCCTGGAATCAAGGCAGGGCATTCCAAGTGACAAGCTACCATGTCTTTAGAAAAGCTTTTTACCTAGATTATTCCGTAATCTCAATACATCTACCACACCACAAAAATTATTATTATTATTCTCAAGTCACGGCAAATTCTGAATTAATTGTTATTCTTCAGATGCTTAGCAATTTCAGCCTGTTTAATGTGGACGAGTTGTTAATGCAGCCATTGGAGCTTTTAACATATGAGGGGAGGTGGTGAGAACTGGTTTTGTTCAGCCTTAAGTAGTAGTATCCCTGCTGCTGCCTACAGCTATTCGGTATGCAGGTGTGGAGAAGGCTGAGCCAGACTGCTCAGTATCAAGTTCTTTGGTTTTCCTTCATTCTGAGTAGCCGTTCTAATTTGTGCAGTTTGGTGTATGCACCATGTAGGTACACGCTGCAGTAGCTGAGGAGGAGAAAATAGTTTTGATGGGCACCTCTTGAAAATAGATTAAAGGAATCTGTACAGCCTTCAATTCATCAAATAAGTACTACAACCATGTGTTTGACTTTCAGAATAGGAAATAGCATTCGTGCTTGCGTCTTCAGTGTCTTTTCAAATGAAATAACAAAAAAACATTATTTTTCTCTACAGTGTTTGCTCTCTCAGCCAAAGTTCTGGGCCATTCAGACATCAGCCTTTCTACTTCGAACCAAGCTTGAGAAAGGAAGTACTCGCAGAATGGAACGGGCGATGAAGCAGACTCAGGTAAGACTTCTGAGCTGCCTTGTTGTAAACAGGGGTTCTTTATATATCTTTAGATATCAGATGGAAACAGGCAGGAGTTGGGAGCTTCTGCAGTTTCTCTCTGTGAACTGTACAGTGAGAACTTCCTAATAATGTCTCTAAATTAGATGCATAAACCACAAATCCTTTCATGTTTGCCAGTCTTGAGAGAAACTCTTTATATGTACAAGTAATAAATGGTCACTTTCATTCAAAAACATGTCAAGTTTTGAAAGATTGAAATGAAAATCTGTTTTCTTACGCCTAGTTTCTGACTTCTGATCTGAGGAGTTTTTTGGGCAGAAGTTCAAGGAAGTAAAGCTGCTCCCACTATTATTTTTTAAGAGTTTTAACTCAAGTAGAAAACACTGAAACGTGTAAATTGTCACTGCTGTTGTGAGAAAAAGAAAACACATTTGTGAACAAAGCAGCATTTTTGATTTACCATTTTGATGTGATACTTAGTGATTAGTATCCTTATTGCAAGTTTGAGGCAATATTAAGTAAACTTCCTCTAAGCAAAGAGAAGTTTTCAATATAAGAAGAAATTTTAAAATTCTGAAATGTGACAGCTATAATGGCATAAAAACTTTTCTCAAAGGAAAGGTCTGTAGTCTGTATAAATTTTTCTTCCATATTGCAGAGTTTTGTTAGTTATTTGGCATCTTTATGCTGTTAAGTCTTGTTGTCACACATGAACAGCAGGCATTTCTATATTGACCATCAGTGCTGCTGCACTCCTTGTTTTGTCAAGGAGGACGTACAGTTGCTATAGCGGAATTTCCTGGGATCAGTAGGAGAGTGTCAAGAAAGCCAGGATTCCATGTCTGGGAGATGTTGCATCTGATGGCATCTGGGAAGCGATCTCAGGATCCTTTATGCCCTAAGCCATAAAACAGTTGGAGTGTCTCCAGCTTTTTTGTCTAGCTTGATTAAACCTGAGTTTTAGAAATTGTTATACTATACAGTTTGACAGTCTCATGACAGAAATCTTTTGGAAGGGGTTATCGTTGCAAGTACATTTATCTGACTTGATTGTGTGTGACACCTGCAGTAATGCGAAGGATGTGATTAGCACGCGCTGTGGCATTTTAGAAGGTGACCTCACAGTGGACACGATATCTGTGGTTTTAAACATTAATTTTAGTACATTTATATTTTCTTTAAGTTTTCTAGACATTTGAATGTAGTGACATTTGCGTTGGTTTGATATGGTACCAAGCTCAGTTTCCAAAAATAGTCAAAAGTTGTTTAATGATTGATATGTGCTAAATTCATTAAATAACATGAATAACTTACCATTTAAGGTTTTCATTCCTGAGTTCCATCAGATCAGAATTTTTTAATACCGTGGTTTCTAACAGTTCGAAGAAGGAATTAGAAAACTTAGGGTGAATGATGCTATTTTCATACCTAACACAAGGGGCTTTTGATACATCATTTTCATGAAGATCCCAAAGACCTAGTGAGTTCTGCAGCTATTTATCAGTAGAAACCATAGACTTTCCATACAGATTTTTTGGGGGGAGGTGAGGGGGTTTTTTGGTTTTGTTTGTTATACAATTTCATGTTTACTCGTTCAGATTGCTGTAGGAAGATTAGATATTGAAGATTAAGGGAGGACGTGGGTGTAAATTCCTGGGTGTACATTCCCTCCATTGTTTGTAATACTTGATGTTGAATTATAAAAATTATTGTAAGACAGCTTGAATAAGAAATGATAAACTAAATCTTCTTAAGTTACTTCAGGGTTGTCTGAAGGATGCATGAGCCATTATAGGCTCTCACTTATTGGTGCTTGGATTGTCCTATCCTCTTCTATCGCTACTCTCTTTCCTTTTCCCATTTCTACCCTTACCTGCCTCTACACTGGATCTGCAACTGATAAGCATCTTTTTGCTATCACTATGCCTGTCACTGGACAGGCATATACTGCTTTTCAGCCCTAAAGCAAGCCAGGCTCCTTTGTTGGTTTGTGAAAAAGCATTTTTCAATGACTTTTTTTTTGTGGGCCTGGCTATGTTTGTTTAACTTGTTTTAATTATTCGAAAATAATTGCACCTATTTTTGTAATAGGAGTATATTGGTTTAATTTAGCTGCCACACTCCAAGTACATCCCTACTTTACATTAAACGGTTTTTATGGAATTATTTTGTATGTATTTTTTTTCTAATTGGAAAGTTTTAAAAGGAATTGGAATGATCGTTTCCAAACCTTTTTCTGATTGCTTTAAAAATCTGAACTACAGATAACGTAGTCTTTAGAAACCCGTTCTTAACCTGGAACAGGTTTTAAAATTATCATTCTGGATCTTTTTCTGGATGCTATTGGTTGTCTCTGACCAGTTTTTCCCTAAATGAGGTTTGGATCCACAAAATAAGATTAGAGATTTCTAAAGCCAGTACTTTTTTCAACCACTTTTCTAAGAAAAGGAAACAGTATTTGAGAGCTAAAACAGTCATTTTGCATTCCATTAGAATATTTAATCATGACCAGTATAACATATATTGAAGTCTGGATCAAGGTGCTGCCAACCAAAATGTGTCTCTGGATATAGTATGATTTTTTTTTTTTACGATTGGGTTTGGGTTTTTTCCATATGGGTGTAAGTGAGAGAGGGTGAGAAGTGCAAGAATGGAAAGAAAAGAGAGTGGGAAAGGAAGAAAAAGGGATAGATTTTGATAAATAGCTCTCCGTATAACCAGAAGCCTGCCATTTCTACATCAGTTTTGGGATCTTCACCTACCTTCTATTGTAACAAAGTCATTCAGAAACTATTAATAGTGGAAAATGTGTTGGAGTAAATTGGTTCAACCACAAATTACTGCTGAAAGTGCAGCCAGAGCTCAAGGAATAGGATGGTGGAGAAAAAAGGAATTTTGAGTGGTCTAGGAGCTATGAAAAAAGAGAAAAAGGAGGGGTGATTTAAAAAAACAAACCTTTTTAAAAGCACAATAAAGGATAGCACTGACTGTAGTTACTTGATGTATAAAATAAGTGTACTATTCCATTTCAGTGGATTTAAAATACTTTTAAGAATGAAGCAAAATGATTTAAAATGCCATGCTTTGAACAGAGGATGGTGGGGTAGAAATGATAGCATTGTTACGCCTGCAGCAAAAAAGGCAAAGCTGCCACGTGCCTGCTACACCAGTAGTCTGGCCAGGCTTATTCTGCAGTGACTTGTTACACCTTTTCTGCAGCTTCATCTGGGTGTTACGCTGGCTACCTCTACGTTTGCCACTTTTATCAGCTTGTTGCGTGCCCCTTTTCTGATTGCATTTTGTTCTGCTTGCTGCACCTGGTGATAGCATGGCTGTGAGCTAATTGCTTGGTTTTCCTAACGATCAGTTCGACATATGCGGTATTTCATATGGCTCTCGCTTGCTTGCTTTTCTTGGCAGCAAAGGAATTTGCCTATTACAGGGAGAGAAATGTGTCTTGAAATGGTGTTTTTAATAAGACTTCAGGAGTGCTGGGAGCAGACCAGCAATATTATAGGCTAATCATTGTGTCTAAGATTGAAAGGTCACATAAGATCTTGGTTTATATCCTTACAAACACACAGATGTATGTGGTTGGGAATTCTGTGTCAACTGCCCTGTAATTTTCACCTAAATAATACTTCAGTGTTATTTTCTCCAGCAACTAGTGTTTTTCTGTGTGTATGAAAAGGGGAATAATGTTTTGTTTTGTTTAAATTGTTCTTACTATAGACACATGCTCGTTGGTGTTCAGTTCTTTCAAATCTGAAAAAAGTTTATGTACACCTATAGAAAGAAAAGGCTAGTATAGATCTGGCAGAATTGGTGTCTGGAGCTCTGTGAGCCTGAATGCAGCTTTGATGTTTTGTTAGTTTCACGCTGATGGCCTTTAAATGGTTATGCAAGAAAGTTATGTTATTTATCACAGAAACATGTCCTTTTTATTTTCAAAACTAAACTGTCACCTCCTTGCCAACTTGCTCTCTGTGCTTTGCTTTATTTGGCGGGTTTTCTACATTGTGCAAATTCAGTATTTAAGAGTTCGAAAAAGGAGAGGGGAGCAGTCTTCCTTCCACTTGGCTGATCTAGAGAGTTTTGAGGATAACAGATTTTTCCCGCTTCTTTTGCTTCTGAAGTCGTAAGTCCCTCTGACCGGGCCTCTCCAGACCATGGTTGAAGCAATACAGAGAGACATTTAGTATAACCGAGGGAATGACAGCACTTGTTTGTTCAGCTAAACTCTTAGATCATTGTACCAGGAGTTCCTATTCTTTAACTCCCTCTTGTACTCTAGGAGTACATTACATAAAATTTTAATAGTTGCTTTTAGTTGTGTATGGAAAAAAGTGAGAGGAATAAATTGATAAATTTGTCACGTATGAAGATGGAATTTTTAACAGAAGGTTACTGGGATCTGAGATGCATGGGCGATCTGAGAGGGATATAACTCATTTCCGCCAGGAGGGTAATAAGAGGAAGACAGACCTCTTCTATCTTGTAGAGATCATGCATTGATATCCTAATAGTTCTTAACTATTATGAATTGTATTTATTGTTACAACACATGTTCCAAAAAGTGGTTTAAAAGAGGAGAAAAGCTAGGTGTCTTATAAAACCTTTCTTCAATGAATTCTACACAAGATCACAAGGTCTCCAGGACCCTATAAATAAACCTTCTTACTTCAGAAAGCAATCACAAGGGACAGTGACCTCTTGGTGATAGTTGTGATTTCAGTCTCAAGACTCACTTTACCAGAATGTACTTCATTTTGTTTAACTAGATGATAGATTTGACAGAAGGTGTTACTTGACGAAAGTGATTCTGAGGATACGCTGTACTCACTAGCACACTTCGGGATAATTAATATGGCAGTGCTTTGCTCCCTTCATTTTTTCTGCTCTGCGGTCTTAAAAAATCAGAGATTCAGTCTGCCAAGAGTTATTCAGGAATAACTGAAGTGGTTTTGTACCACTGGTGAAAAAAATACTGAATGGTATAATTTTCCAGGTAAAGATTCCTGCCTGTAAGTTTTCTACTGCACTGTTATATTTGCCAGTTTGGATCAGTGCTATTAGCTGGTGTGGGGAAAAGAATGAAACCATTTTTCTGTGCAAAAGTTTCTGCATACTTTGTCAGCTAGTACTTTTAGAGTACAAACCTTTTTGCTCATTTGAGAACTATGTTCAATACCTGAGCTGGTCCACTTCTGGTGTCAATGCACTCTCTAAAAGCAGCCAAAAATACTAAGCCTCCCATTTTTTTCCAGATGTTTCCTGTTGAATCTTACCTTTCTCCCTTTAGAGTCTCTTCACTCAGCATCCTGACAATTCAAATGATGTATCAGGGTCATAATATCAGATAAAAGAATCCTTAAAGCATTTTGAGCAGTAATATTATACTAGTATAGTAGACAAAGTGATGACTGCGAGTTGCAAAGAAAAATATGAATATCCGTAGATTCCAGGACACACCATTCACATTTTTGCCCTGGAAGGCATAAGCATTATAAGCTCAACTTCAATGAACTCAACAATTAAAATAATTGAATTCCATCTGTAATCAGACCAGATGAAAGCCATGGAGAACATACTGTTCCCACCTATTGCTAAATTGAATAGATGAAGCCTTACAGCTGTATAAATATCATTGCAAATCTGAAGATAGGTGTCCCAAGGTGAGCTAAGAAACCATGGTCTGAAATAGCCTAGTACTGGTAGACAGATTTGTCTTAGGTCGCATTGTCCGATGCATACACCAGCTACTACAAGCCAGGCTCTCTCTTATCTGATAAGGCAATTGTCTGTTCCTCCTCTATTATAACTGAACTCTAACTTTATTTCTTTCTCCATCCTTTTCCTTACTTCCCCCTTTAGTGAAAAACAAAGCAAAGCTGATGCAAGAAGTCTATGGATCTGTTTTTCAGCATTGACTACAGTTGTGCCGTCCCCCAGAGCAGGCTGCTTTGGGAACTATAAAAGCAGTGTAACCACAACAGCTTGGAACTTAATGCAGGCTTACTACTGTGAAGTGTGTGCTGTTCCTCTACAGGTTTTACACCGTGTGGTGTGTTTTATAAATAATGTTCAGTATTATATATTTATATGAATAAATGGCAGTATCAAAGCTAGCTAACTAGCTACAAACAGGAAACTTCCATCTATACAAGGTCCAGTTGTCCTCCATGAGTGAGTCTCCACGTGTATGATTGTATGAGAGAGATGGCTACTGGTTTAGAGCAAATTTTTGCAGCTGTATGAGCCGTGACAAAAATGTCAAGCCATGTTATAGGAATGGGGGAACCCTCACTGCAGATCTTTTTGGGAGAGGGACTGCAAGTACCCCTCCTGTTCCTGACTCATATAAAGACACAGATTTAAAGCTAAGGTCAACAAGGATATATTTGGCATTTGAGACTGCAGAGTAATAGAGAGAGTACAATGTGCACTGCAAACATTATCCTCAAGCATACAGAAAAGGCAGCAAGATGCATGTATGGAAATGGGGATGTTCTTTCCCAAAATGCCAAATGATCTAACCTGTATTTGAACTAGTTTTAAATGTAGCACCGTCATGATGAATTGATGGTTGGTATCAGTACTCTTGCATTTGCCATAGAAAATGAGCGGTCTGGTTTTAAATCCATCTTTCACAAGTAAGCTTGTAAATCTAGCTGCTTTTAGAGACTTTAGGGGATGTTCTGCTTACACCTTTTGATACATCATAAAAATGAGTAACGTGATTGACAAGTGAAAAAGCTTTTTCTTTTAGAACAAAAATATTCAGGAAGGTACACTTGCTTGATAAGGATAATGTAATAACTATTAAATTATAACATCAATATAAGTAACTAATATAAGTAAAAAATAAAAGTAAATGGCATAAAGATAAAAAAATATACATAGTACTTTTCTGAAGATTTTTCATCCTCTGTAAGTGGATTTGTTCTAGGGCTTAAGTCATTAAACAGGCTGTAACAATAAAACCCGTATCCTAAGCACTGGCACTCCACAACTTTGAGCTCAATCTTTGTGTAGAACAGGAAGCTTACAATTTTGAAAGTCAATAATGCTGTTGTGCTATTAGAGGTCTCCTTTTGTTTTACCATGCTTCTTTAGGTAGTAGTGTTTGACTACTACTAAACATTCCAAGTGGCAGTTGCATAGGAGATGGTCTAAATTGCCTGGTATATTGTTTGGCTTTCTGTTTCAAATGGAAAGGAAATATTACATCACACATTCATGGATCCACTTATCTTCTGCTCATGACTTTGATCACTTTTGTGCTAATTTTGAAATGCTTTCTACTTCATTTGAAATTATTTGGCTCGTTTACTCATGTGCTTTCCTTCCCCACACAGCTGCAAAAGCCCTATTATAAAGAAACCGAAGCTCTTTTTTTAGAAAAATGGCACTCACAACCGAAGTGAATATTTGTTTCTTAGTTGGCTACTATGTTTTTGAAGTGAAATATACATTTGCAGGGCCTGATATAACAAAAAGATGCACAGTAAGAATTACTACGTGAATCATTTTAGAAAAAAACAGACACGCACAGTTCTGGCACCCTAACTGGCCCAGTAACTGCTGTGCCACCATACATCTTCTTGCATCTTAAAAGTTCAGCCAGACTTATGCAAAAACAAGGTAGTTCAGTACTTCAAGATCTTTTGCATGGATGCCTTAGAAATTTTTGGCCTTCCCTCTTTCCTGACATCAAAGTGATTGCATAGATGAAACCAGTAACTTAGAATCAAGAGGTAGTCTCTTCCAGGGTAATTTTGGAATTTGAAGTCATTATGATATGAATAACTTTGGATTATGATCTTGCTGAAACATGTAGGGGATACTTAGGGAATAATTTTACAGTGAAGAATTAATTTGTTTACCTGAGGACAAGGTAGTATGGAGTGGGGGGAGATGAATTACCAGAATATCATGGAGAAAAAGTCTGGGAAATGTTGTATAAACGGTAGTTTTCCACCTTGAAAAGATAGAAGTAAGGCTATGTGTGATTGAAGGACAGCCTGATTCTCATCACTGATGAAAATTAGTCTTTTAAAGGAAAATAACCTAAGTCACAAATGCAGAAAAAACAAAACACCAAAATGCAAAATACCCAAACAAATAAAACAAAACCAAACCAAACCCAGTAAAATTATTTGCTGACTGAAATAATATTGAAGTTTATTAGTTCAAATTGCGTAAATATATATCAGTTCTCTTTGAGTCAAAAATGCTTTGTGACACAAATATGTATGCATATTTCAGTTGATTAGATCGGTAGCGTATTAAAAATATAGAAACTATTTATTCCATAAAACGGCTTTTTAAGAGCCAAGTTAAGACAATGAATTTTGCATTTGTTTCAGATTTTAATAGTTTTGAAGAACAATGAAAGTATACGCAAAGCAAGTACAAAACATCTTGATGATGATAGTTTTGCAGTTCTAATTCAGCAACGGTGATTAGTTTTACAGGTAAGAAATGAAGACGGTTAAAACAAAGCAGTTCTCTTTGTCCTCCTGTCGCTTTCTCTGAGGATTATACCCCTAAACTTCCCCTGCGAAGCCTGCCAAATGAATGAGGTTTTTGGCATGATAAGGCACTAAGTGTAGGTTATCATAGTTCAAGAAGTTCCAGGGCTACGGTGAACTGTCCTTCGAAAAGGAGAGGATGAATTCAGTCTTGAAAGACTAATTTATAGTAATGCGTGGAGTAGATACGTCCTTCTTATTTACTGAAATGAAACTAAGACATACAAAAACAATTGCTGGGAAGTAAAACAGTAACAATGAGACAAATGTTATTGATAAAAGTGTTTGTGTCTGTGTATTTTTTTTTGTATTTTGAAAGTGATCCACCATTGTTCTGAAAAATTCTTCCATTAGAAGGTATTTTACTGCTGCTTTAACCATTGCAGGAAATGAGAGACTCAAGACTGGTTTTAGTTTTAAAAGAATTTAAAGTGAAAGAATATGGAAAGAGT
>NW_010431951.1:22771-47049 GCF_000710305.1 Buceros rhinoceros silvestris
TACTCTAATACTTGCAAAAGTCAGAATGAGTAGTAAGTCAAAGCCAACTTAGTAAATCCCGATAATTAGTGGTCTTTATTTTTGTCCTTAAATACTCACTCAATAAAAAAGAATAAACAGTCTGTCAGTAAGACTTTTCTGATACAAAAAAAATATTTTGCTTCCTCAGGTCAGCATACAAGCTGTGATTTTAAGAGAAGCCAATGCATTTATTGTCAAAGGAGATTTCAGTGAGAAATCTGATAAAAGCTGAAAAGAATTACTCCCAAATTTTAAAGTAAGGGCAAGAAAGTGGTTGTATAAGCAAATCAGAGTAGTCTGAGAATACTACATTGGAAGCATTTTACTTCTGTTATGTAGGTCAGCACCAGGGATGATCAAGGAGAATGCTTTAGGCAGTTTATTTTTTGAACACCAGTTAAGAGTAAAACTTCAGCAGATCAGTTTCCGCAACAAAACTGATGTAGCCGCGGAGATTTGTAATCATTGACATAGAGAGTATGGAGTCACAGAAAGTGGGGTTAAGGGATTCGTTAAAAAGATCATTAAACTGGTGACAAATCTTTGTGAGATAAATTTAGAAATAGTGAGGAAAAATAATGCTTGTGGAAAAGATAAAAGAAAATAGACTATTGTGTAATTAAGGGAAAATGTTATTTTTCTTTTTTCACATTGAAAGATTGTATCATTTACAGAAAGAACTAATTCCAAAAATTAAGATGTTCATGGTTTGAAATTAGTTTGTAACTGTGATGCTGTAGTTGGGAGTGAAAACTGCTTTTTCTGATAGATCTTTCTACCAAAAGAAATTCCACGATGCCAAGGGCCTAGCTCTCCAGTAATTACTGTAACTGTACGTGGTTTCTAAGTGTTCAGAGGTAGGAAATTTTGGGACTCTAGTAAGTAAAGAATCAGTTGATTGGAAACTATTGTACAGGCGACAAACTTTGCAGTAGTGTGGGCTGGATGTAGCTGCTAACTGGAGAGCTGCTTGTTGGCCTAACTGAATTCATTTAGATCCTGTTCCAGTTATACTTATGAATTCAGGAATGTATTTGGCTTCTGAACTTTCAAAACTGATTTAAGGACCATTGATTCAAATAATCATTTGGATCAGTGTATGGAGAGTTCTACGATGATATGATATTGGCTCTTTTCAATATTTCCATTTGCTTTTGCAGTTACCCAGTTTTTTCAACAGCATTGCTCTGTCTGAATATTGTAAATTAAAGCACTGTGGTTTTTGTGATAAGACTTGGGCATTTTGACAGATGCGGAGATGTTTTTATAAGCAATATGACCTACCATGCCTGAACTAGATTTTAAATGGCATAAATATTATTGTTTGTAGCTATTATGCACATTGCTGGGCCATACCTGCCTATTTTTCCAGATGCAGATCTGTGCAAACAGTGAAGTTGTCTAGAAATAGAAACATGCAGTAAATTATTCTACCACAGAACCTTCCTCTTCTGCTTTATTCCATTTTCCCCTGTGTAAAATGCATGCAAATAAAGGTCATTAGTAATGTTGCAAGTTCAGAATTAAAAGGTATAAAATGTCAAATTATAGATGTGCAATCTTAAACTATTACAGGAGCTCTCAATCTGCATCTTGCTAGGACGGGAATCTGTCATCTTCCCTCTGGTTTTCCATTAAAGGTGCAGGCTGAGGGTTGAATGAGTGGCCAGAGGCCCAGCAGACTCCTGGTCTCACGTTCTTCTCTCCCCTAGAAAAAATGGTAGCAGAAAGTAGGCAGTGGCAACTGCTGGTGTAGGAGTAATTTTTGTCCTTCAGATTCTTCCTCTGGCCTAGGTTAGAGTATCTCAAGTAAACAGGGGAAGCTGAAAGCAAAGTGCATCTGTTCCTCTGGCAGCGATGTGCTACCTCCTCCCAAAGATCTGCAAGAAAATTGCCTTTATTGCAAGACTAGTACCATTAGAACTTGCAGCCGATTGGCCTTGATTAAGTAACTGAAGGCTGTTAAAAGGTTAAAGAGTGCACTGTAATTTTGTTTCTACAGCCCATGGTTTTGTTGGGCAAGGTTGTTAGTATCCTGAGTCCATGTTTACATGTTATTGCTCTTCTGTGAAGTAGTAGGAGTTCTGTTGTGTTCAGCCTCTGTCCCTCAACTTGTTTGGTGTGAGTGACCAGCACAGACCATAAAACTCCATCCAGCTGAATGAAAAATTTGTTTTGGTTTGGTTTCTTAATCCATTGTTTAACAGACAGGCTGTGCCCAATACTACTATGTGTTTGTGGAAAGAATTTATTTTTGTGGATTCCTCTTTTTTTTTTTTTTTTTTGATAAAGAACCACCTGAGTCTTCAGGGAAGCTTGATGTGCTTCTATTTGAATATGTCTTACAATCAGGCATGGAATATTTAATGCATTTAGAATGTTTTCATTTTTACTGGAAATCAAACTGCTTTCAAGCCAATTGTTGCTGAAGATGCTTATTTTCCTCTTTGGCGAGCAGATCAATTATTAACAGAGAATGATAGAGGGTTTGTTTGTTTTTCCCTGATGTATAGAGAACTTTCCAGGAACATGTGAAGAACTGGATTGGATGTGTTTCAAGAAAATACATATATTGAAAACAGACTTTTTGTATGTGTTGCCTTTCTTTGGGATAAAGTTTAAACGCTTTGCCTGTGTGTCATATTTCTAATGTACTTACCATCATATACTCCATGGTTGCTGGGTCAGGATCAACTACTGGAAGAATGTGTATTTCCTGCCAAGTAATTTCTCAACAGAAACTACTGAGTATCAGTCAAGGTTTCACTCTATAGGGAAGCTATTCTTAGGAAAAAAATTTTTGTTTGATTTTTGAAAGAAGGGAGAATGGTGAATGTCCCAAGATGTTACCTGAGTCATCTGATCAAATTCAGGTCTTCTCTTCATGCTCCTGTCCCCTTCACCAAATAACTAAAGATGTTCTTGAGATTTGCAACTGAGTAAGAATAGTTGAAAACCAGATTTCAGCAAAAGAGCTTTTTGCTGGTGTAAAAAGAAAAAATTGGCTATTTCTAAGACTGCAGAAGAGCTGTCAGTGATCAGAGCAACTGAATATCTATGCTCTCAGATTACCTGTATCTAGATAAGATACCTGTATCTAGACAATATTTTTCTAGGTTTTCCTCCCTACAGGCATTTAAGGACCTCTAAATAACATGAAAGAATTATGCTCAGTGTGATTGCCACTAAAAAACTGCATTGGGTTACCTGAATACATTGCGTTTTGTGTTGTGGTTTTTTTCCTTGAGATTTCTATTTTCTATAACTGATATATACCATCTAGTCTCTGCCTTAGGTAGGAGGAAGCTTGTGATTAATAACATGGTATTAAGAACTTTTCCTCTGAAATTATTTTTTTTAAGTATTTGTTGTTTACATTCTTCAGAAATGACCATCTAATTCCAAAGTTCTAATTTTTTTTGCCATATATGTGTTTATCTTAAATATTTATTTATAGTATGGTTACTCGTGTTCTGTAATAAAGCTTAAATGAGGCTTTTTATGCAACTTACAGACAGTTTATCTTTTTTAATTGCTTGTGTATATATACACTATTGTACAATTTACTGTAAGCAAAATGCAAATATGTGGTTTATGGTACGTAAACTCAAGTCTGCCAGCAATAGAAGATAAGGATGTTTCCGATAGATTCTTCTTCTTGAGCAGGGTGTTCCAGGTGGAAGACAGAATAGATTAGATGGGTCATAAAGAGGCATGTATGTTTGAATATCATACCTAAACTAGGCATGAAATACCCCATATAAAAGTTACTAAACTAAAGGGTTCAGCTTGACTATCCCCTTCTGGATTTGGCTTTTCTGAGGAAGATCTGTATCTCCTAAAGAATATATCTGTGATATATTACAAAACACAAATGTTTGACATAATTTATTCTATATAGCACTTCATTGTAATGCCTGATGGGGGTGGGGAGGACAGATCACAGTGCACCAGCATAGACGATTTCTGGCCCGCGATCAGCCAGATCTTTATTAAAGGTTGTAAGCAAGTTCCTCCTTTGTCAAAAAGTGAAGACAGCCTTTGTTTAAGGAAAAGTTCATTTGCTTATGCTTTTAAAGGGAACAACAGCCTTAAAAGCACAACGCTTGAAACATTTTTAGAAAATTTTCTAGGCATGATCTATCTTAGAGAGAAATGCATTATTCTCAGGTTGACGTCAGGCACTGACAATGAAATCAAACCTGTGTGCAAATGCCACAGACATAGCTGTCCTGAGAAAGCTACTACTAGGATTCTTCTCAACCCAGAAACTTTAAACTCTCAAGCGTTTGCTGAGGCATAGCTGATGGTGCATTTCTTAAGCTGTTGAGGTGGAGAAGAAAAAAGGAAGTAGCAGAGGAGAAGCCGTAATACAAACGTTGCATGCTCTATGATATAAGTAGCTGCGCTCTTGAGAAATGGAGCATCTTAACTGAAGAATCCGTCAAAAAGTAAGCTGCTAGAAAGATGCCGTGGACTGGGTAGTGCGGAATCTAGTACAAGAAGGCCTTTATAGATCAAGGAGACTTCTGCGCCCAATCTAAGATGGGAGGAAAAACAGCAAAGTAGTTGTAGTTAGGGAATTAGTTTGCTGTTTTAAAAAGGATTGTGCTTATTTGGAAGAATATGCATAGAAAATTTTCGTTTGCATTTCAGTGAAGTAAAATCAACATTTTTCCTCCTTTGTGTAAAGCTGCTAGAAACGGGCCATTTTCTTGTGAATTTTTTACAAAAGCAAATAGCTTTGGAGACTGAACATGGTGATTTCTTTCAGCGTGGTGATTACATACAAACCAGAAGTTTTTACCAAAACATTGGGCAGAGTAGTTAAAACTAAACTACCGAAAAAGTAGTTGCTTTCAATGAAAATGGACTTAGCTTGGAAAAATTGCAGCCTGAAGCCTTCTCCTTGAATGTTTTGGTTAGTTTTGTTTGGAGCACTGCATGTTTTTATAGTTCTAGAGTTGCAGTGCCTTTTTAGTAGTTTCTCTCAGTGAAGCATCCTGACATCTTTGCAGCTCCCGTGTTCCAGGTGCTCTGTAACCAGTCATTTGCAGTACAGAGTAGGCAGGCAGGCAGTGCCATACAACATTTTGAAGTTAGCTTTAACAAATTTTAAACCAGCCGTTCATTGCTAGGGAGCAGTGTGATACGTAGTCCTCTGGTTGGTTCGAATATGCACACCATTGGAGGTCAGTCATGTCCAGCAATAATTTCGTTAGAAAAATGAGTGAAAGGGTGAGCTTGCGAAGTGAGCAAGAATGGAAGTCTTAAAGGCTGTAAGATTTTAATGAAAACAAGACTTATATTTGAATGAGGGGTAGAAAGAAGGTAAGATTTTTGCCTTTTTAAGCATTGAACTTCTTCAGAGTTCTCACAAAACATTTTCATCCTCCTGAGAGTGTGCATAATGTAGAACCTCCAGCACAAAGTGCTCGCTCTTCTTCTTGGCATCTTTGCACAAATTAATCACAAGTCATAATTTGTAATAGTGATCACTGTAATGAATTTTCCTCAAGTACTCAATGTCATAATTCCCCATTGAAAATCAGATAAATGAGGGGGGAGGTTTCTCTCTTGATGTTGAAATACATCCTTGCTTAATAGCTTTTGTTTTGTTTTTGGATGCTTTAGTCCTTGACTGTTCAGACATTTTTCATCATTTAACAGAAATATATCATTTGTGAGCTTTTTAAAAGGATAGCTCATTATTTCCTTTAAGTCATTTCAGTTTCAAGGAAACAAAGTCCTGTCTTAAAAGTCGAAATAAGGCTCTGAAAAATGGTTAAATGTACTAAGTCCAGATGTATTGGGATTTATGTCTAGTAATAAAATAGGCAACCAATACAGTGATCACTACTTAGTCATAAGCATCTCTGTCATGAAGTTTAGAATCATCTCAATTGTTTTCATTTTTTCCACATTATATCCATATTTATCAACCAGAAATTATTCTTTTCCATTAAGCAAAGCTTTACTGCGTTGTTCCATGAAAACTGTTTTTATTGCTTCATATTTTCTGGCATTACTTCATTAGAAGATAAAGTATTTCAACCATTGGATTTTACAAGTCTCTGTATGTCTCAGTTTGTCCCAGTGGTTTTGGTTAGAAGAGCTCTTGGGTTGACAAAGAGCTGTGGAAACAAGTTTGTTCTTTGGATTGTAAATACAATTTTTTGCTTTTTTTTAAAGTAAGTTTGCCAAAAGAGTGTAACTGAAAGATGCAATTGCATATCCACAAGGTACTAAAATGCTTACAGTACGTTAGAAAAGCTTGGAATATCTGATCTAGTTCACAGGAAAGAAAGTTTGGGAAACCGTAATTATGCTGTATATTCTCTGTATTTGTCACCTGCTTTATAACGTGTATACAGTTTCTGAATTTTAGACACTGATTGTATAATATATATTTTCTTCAGGGGGAATGTAGCTTTTATTAGTAATTCTGTATTTATGTGTTACTGAGTACACTGTTGTGGAACAAGGCTGTGATAGTTACTGTCATAATACACCTCAAATTAACTTGGGACTATAGTTCTTTTTCTGTGCAGCATTTTTCAGACTTTATTGTTAGAAAATGTAATTTGGCAGTTTAAAAAGTAATAAGGCTGTTTAAAGTTTTGAAGCGTCAAGAATTATGTAGGTTTTCTATTAGACATTTCTTTAATACCACTGACCCTAAAAGGAAAGATTTTAAAGCATTGAAATTAGGTCTTAAGTTGTGTGAAGGTTTGATTTAATTTAACGATGAATCTCTGGATACTGGAGTCCCAGAGGTATTAACTAGGGACTGGTTCTAGCAGACTGACAAGATCTCTACACTGAGAAAAAACTTGTGTCTCTGCCTACAAAATCATAAATAAAGAGGAACATCAAGTGTACCAGGATAAATCAAAGGGTATGAAGGAATATAAAATGCTAACAAGGGTAGAGATGGTGGTACGAATAATTGCATAGCAAGTAATTGGGGACTAAAGTAGTAAAAACTGATGTTTAAATAGGGTGTGGTTGGTGGGAAACAGCTGGATGCCTGGTTAGCAATAGAAGATGACAGGGAAACAAAAAAAGCTACGATTATTGACGTGGTCTGTGAAAGAAGTCTTTGAGTGGATGAAAGAAATATGAGCAATCGTGACCGGAACACTGAAGCAGGAAATGCACTTGTGGTGCAGTCGCATTGTGCATTAGGAAATGCACATGCATGTTGTGCATGATAGGAAAATATGGGAAGGAGTGAGATGAAATAGCATGGATAAAATGCTGACAGTGGGTCAAGACGATTTTGAGGGAGGTGTTCTTTTGGGGCCAACAGGTCGATCTTCAGTGCTATTGAGGGAAGAGATCCAGATGGAATTAAACAGTTGCTGCACAAACAAGTGTGATGCTGTTTTCAAGAAGTTTTTGATAAGTAGTGAGTTACAATAAGGCAATAAATCCGGTTGTATAAGGCTGACACCAAAAATGCGAAAACAAGCAAATTGGGGGCATGAATAACAATGGTTTCTTTACAGTGTAGTGTATACAAGTTCTTTTGGATTGCTGGTGGTAAGCTGATGAACTGCAGCGTGGCTATAGCTTCATTACCAAAGAAATATCCAGCGCTATTTGTCTAACACCGAACACGCAACAACCCATCTGTTGGTAAAACAAGCCAAGCAGACGTTGAATAGTGCAATACAAACAAGTACAATCACAATTACAAATCAAATACACCCGGGGGGAAATAGAGTCACTCAGCATGGCTGAGTTAATCTTTCCCACAAGGCATCCCTGTGTGGGCAGGTGGAGAGCGAGCAAATCCATCCTTTTGGTTTTGTTCCGAATCATTTCCTGCCGCTCTTTCCTCTCCTCTGAGCTGTCTCTTTCTCTTCCTTTGCGAAAATAGAGTCACTCAGCATGGCTGAGTTAATCTTTCCCACAAGGCATCCCTGTGTGGGCAGGTGGAGAGCGAGCAAATCCATCCTTTTGGTTTTGTTCCGAATCATCTCCTGCCGTATTTTAGTGCCAACATATTTATACTCAGTTTTCCACATTACATCATCAGGGTAGATGTGTGTGTGGGGAGGACTGTAGACAAGTTTATTACTTATGTTAATTGCACAAAATCTGTTAATTTACACCTATATGGATCGACGTAACAGCTCATTTCATCTTGGGTGGAAAGATGGAGGAATGTTACCACCAGACCTTTCACACTTTCCCATTCCTCTGGGCATTGAGATAACACCTAACAGGAGATATTGATCTAATGATAGTTGTAGTTCTGATTGCCACATTGCCCGGGGCTGAGGTTTATCGATAAAGAGCTTGCAGGCTGCATTGTGTGCATGTCCTTGTACGTGACTTGGTCTTTCTGTTGTGGCTTTATACTCCCTATGTGAGGATCTTGCTCTTGTCAAAAGACAGGGAGTTGGGGCTTTTTTGTTTGGGTTTGTTTGGTTTTTTCTCTAAATAAGCTTGGATGAGGAGATCCTTCAGATGAAATGGAAAGAAAAAATGTTTGCATATAGTTACAGTTTTACATAGTAACGATGTTTTTTTGAGGAAATAAACTATTTTATCTAGGAAAAGAGGTTAAGAAGAGAAAGGAGGATGTGAAAGTCTGCCATTTATTTACCTCAGTGCAAAAAGCTACCTGAAGATTTTATTTTAACAAAAGGGACAAAACTTTGAGGAAATGACTTCAAACCAGTTTGATGGATAACAAATTTAAAGCTGTACTGTAAGTAGGTTGAGAAATCAAATAACATTATGCCATAAAGAAAATGACATGTCTGACAAGAAACTGTGAGGGTGTAACAGTATTTCTAGAGATTAAGTACATTGATAGGACCTGTCTAAAAAGAAAAAACTCTGTCAGCCATATAAGAAAACGACGGTAAACCATGTGGAGAAATTTAGGCAGAAATTTAGCTTGTATTTTATCATTAGGACTGTAGGGATGTTACACATATGTTGAACATAGAAGCAAAGCAAGGATATACAGAGCGAATGAATGTGTAGAAATGACATCCAAGGCGGAAAAAATCCTTTAAAATCTTCATGTACTCAAGTCCTGGATAATTATTAGCTGAGTTTGATTAGTAAAGTGATTAGACAGGTTGAACAGTAAAGTAATAAAAGCTCTAAGGTAGTGACTAAGCTGCTACAAGTGTCGCAAACACAGGCTACCTATTGTACTTCTTAATTTTGTACCAGAGAGTTGAATATGAGATGGGGAGAATGAATTCTAGTTTCTAGAGCTGTCTTTTCCTGCTTTCAGGCAGTTACGTAGTCTTTTCTCTTGCTATAAAATTCCATCAAACTGTCTATGTAGTTGTTGTTTCCAGGCTGTATTAATGTATCTCTCTGTACTGTGTTTTTTGACTTAACTCATTATCTATGACAGCTCAAGCCTTGGAGCAAGGGTGTGTTATGTGGTTGTTAAGCTTAATGTTTTTAACTGTTGCATATAGAGGAACCCATAGATCATTTAGAGTTGTGAATTTAGTTGGTTACTCCTGTAGTTCTATTTAATGACTTCCAAGTCAGGAATTTGAGGCTTAAGTTAAACTAAGACATCAAATCTTGTATCTTTTGACTGTATTGCAAATATTCTGTGTTTACATAGATTTTTACATGGTATCTGTATTGGAGATTATTAATGAAAACGACTGCTTACTTGGAAGCGCTCTCTTGTTCATTTTATTGATTTATTATTGTGTGAGAAGATATTAGCTGTGGAATAAGGTGAGGATACTCATTTTCTCACCACTGTACCACCTATATTTTACTTCAGGCATAATTCAGAAAATAGAATTTAGCAATTTTTAAGTAACTTGTTTTCTATACTTCATTAGTAGGCAGAACTATCAGCTTATTTTTTTAACATCTAAGAGTGCGTAAACCTTGGATTTTAATATCTTTCAAGTTCATTAGCGTTTTTTTCTAGGGAATGTGTCATACTAATACGTTCTGCCTACATCTTCAGTTTTTGTTGGAACTCTGAACAGAGTGCACTATTTGTTTCTCCTACAACATGTAATTTGTATTAGGCTTTTCTACTTAGGAAGTGTAGAAGAGATATGGCCACACGGTTTTCAATAAAACATGCTGCTTTTGAAAAATTGACTGAATTCCAGTTTTTCTTTTGGAGCAACAAATTAAAAAAGCTTAAACAAGAACAAAACACGTTGACTACCTTCCATATACTGCTCTCAAAATTATTTTGCAGGACATATTTAGGATTTTCTGGCTTTGCTCAGGCTTAGAGTGATTGTTGTTTTTAAATTTTCCAACTGTAGGTTATTACTCTGGTCTTGTAAAATGACTACTCAAGGAACTGGACAATTTTTCAGTTTAATTTTTGTTGCAACAGAATATAGAAAAGTGTGCTTCTGCATAGTGTTAGACCACTTCAGCAGAACTAAAACTGTGAAATATTATTTAAATTTTTGAAGTAAAACCTCAAAACTAAGTAAACTCTGTAATTAAATAATCTTACTTTTAAAAAGATTTTATTTGAATCTGACTCCTTTTGGATTGCTTGAAGCTATGTAAAGGAATGCAATTTTATTAGTCTGTCCTTTTTGTTACTACAAGTACACTGCAGCCATTTTCTTGGAGTAGTTTTCTGGATAATCTCTAGGAACAGGTCTCTAGAGATAATTTTGAGAGAGAATGTAAGTAAGATTGAGTATTTTAAATATTGGTATTTAAAATTAGGGGGTTAAGCATGGATTTAAAGCCTAAATTATTGCTCCTTGTGATTTTTTTTTCCTACTAAAAGAATTAAGCCACCTAATAAATTCTATTAACATCAATAGCACTTTGAAGACGCTTAGCTGTTTAAATCACATAACTGATTATTTTTGTTTTACACAACTATGATCTGCATTATTGGTATAGGTTGGGTAGCCAAGAGTTGGATTTAGAAAGAAAGAAATGATCCTATCCAATCTTTCCTTTTGATTGGGAATCTTTGCAGTCATTTTCCAGGCTGAGAAAAGTGGAAGAACCTGTATAGCTCCTTCTATAAATCTTTGATTGAGTTACATGTGAGACTTGATAGATGAATCATGTGAAGACAAGTATATTTAATATTCCTTTATTTATATCTCTGGCCTTATATTTGCTAGCTTATTGATGACTGGCATTTGGAGGGAGTTTCTCCATTGTCTTGACATTTCTAACCTTTCGCTACCTTTCATATTTTATTTTTCTTGTTATTGAATTTTGATTTAAATAACTTCGCAGTGGATTTTCAGAGAAGTTAGTGCTGAAGCTGCTGCACTTCAGCTATGCAAAAGTTATCTTTCTCTGTCACAGGGTTTCAGAAGAAAACATTTCAACAATCCAAAGCTCCACCAAAAGATAAAAAATTTATGACTTGAATTATACTCCAGGTCACAATAATATATTCTATGTTAGAACCGTCTCCCCAAAAGGTCACTTTAATGTTTAACAGTTTTACCCTGGAAGTATTTGTTCGGGATTGTAAATTTTATTCTTATTCCTGTTATGCAGTTTGAAATTTCAATCTCTTCAAAGTTTTTTTTATTTTTTATTAGCTGTAACAGAGTTTTTGCGTAACATTTTCTTACATGGAGTAATAAAAAGACTTTTAGTCTATTTTGGTGTAAGCTTACTGACATTTAGCGTGATCTTTATAATTTCTCTATTACATGAAGAATGCCTAAAATCCTGAATGCTTGGAATTTTTTTTTCAGGTTGATTAAGTCAAAGTAAATAATAAATCAGAATATACTTTGCATTTAAAGGCACTTGCAGACCAATTTGAAGATGCAAATACGTCGGTGTCTGAACGCATGAAGATTTTCTACTGTTGTCAGGTGCCTCCGCACTGGGCCATACAGGTGTGAAGTAACCCTATTTCAAGCTATGCTTAAAACTGTGGTTCTTAAAATTTTTGATACTGCATGACTCCAAAGTCAAGTGAGTGTGATGTGATCTTGAGTTGAAATGCTGTAGAAATGAAGACATAACCTAACAACACTTAAGTTTTTTCTGGAAAGAAAGAAAGTTCTGCAGTGTTTTGCTTTCAGATGTCATCTTCTGTCATGCACAGAAGTAATTGCTTGTAGTGCAATTCTTCTTCACTTTCATTTTTCCTCCGATAAAAAATGGACCAAAGCTTACAAACTTCCTACTTACCTTTGTAAAAATAATCTTGCCTCTGTCTTACTATTTATTACTGGTTTACTTATGCTACTCTTACATCTTTTGCATCTTTCTTATCTTTTAATGATCACTCTCTTTGGGGTGTTTCAGGAAGTGGATCATGGTTGAAGCAGCCAAATTCTTTCTAGAACACAAATCTACACATTAGAGTCTTATCTGATGATGCTGTATTTAACAAACTTACAAAAACTCTTTGCATCGCATACCCCCAAAGGTGTTCATGTTGTTTACTTTTAATGGTGTTTTATTCCTTTTTTATTTCAAACCTCAATACGTTACTTTAACCAATCATCTTCTCCTAGCGTTCTCAAATTATTCCATGTAACCTTTCAACAGGCACTTGCAATAAAACTAGCAAATATGGTTTTCATTTCCAGCTGTCAGAGTGGCACTTACCAATCCAAGCCAATTTTCCAAGCCAAAGATAGAAATACTAAAATCGGAATTTACAATGGAAGATGGCTGCAGTCTTCTAGTCATAGTAATGAAGAGGCATTGCCTATATAAATTTTACCAAATTTAACTCTGAATAAATTTAATAAAACATAAATGAGATTTAGTTCCAGACTCTCGCAAATGTAGTTTTTTCATAAATGGTTAATACCAAGCTAACAAATAATTACTTCATTACAGATTTTCGGATTTTGTTACATACCTATGTCAAAGAACTGTAGCCAGTTCTTAATTTCTTGACTACCAGACTATTCCTGTATGGTAACTCCTTGGATTTGTAACAGATGCTGAACCCTATAAGGAGAACCTATAAAGAGAGCTCCATGACATCTGTGGAGAGCTTCAGGAAATCCATTCAGGGTCACCAAAAACACTGCGGAGGTTCAGTGTAAGGGATCTCGTAGCATAACTAGGTGTTCTTATTACAGCACGCTCTCATTTGTTTTTGCAACCAAATTGTGTATCTGTCTCACATAGTAATCCTTTCTCGAAAGCTAAAAAACGATATGCAACTTTAATCTTCTTTTAGAAAATAAACAAGACCAAAGACAACTTTTCAAAGCCATTGAAATATCTGTTCTTTATTTTTAAATTGAAAAGATTACTCATTTATTTTCATAACTACACTGAAATAATATCTGAAGTTGAAATAACAAAGAGGGTGAGTTGTCTGAGATGAAAACTCAGCTCCAGTTGAGTTTTCCAATTCAATATTGATTTGACTGAAAACAAGCACCCTTTGCCAGTAGCTGTTTGGGGCAGTGATTTCTCACAAGTACCTAACAAAATTGTATCAGAGACTTTCTCTCCACCTGAGATTTTTCACAGTACAGATGATGGTACAGCTTGAAGAGGCTTTAATACCCTCCTTCAGCCTCTGTTTCCTGCTCTCAGCATTCCCAACACCCTGCTGCAGCTGCTCTCCAGCCACACAAGATGTGTGCCTCATTGAAGGGGTGGAAGTTCAGCTCTTTCAATTCATCCTTACCATGTCTGTTTCCATTTTTGCATTATGTTCTGACCTAGTTCAGAGTAATTAAGCTAGTGACATGAACAAAAGTCAAATCAAAAGAAAATTGGTCTATTGATGATGGGGGGCGGGGGTGGGCTGGTTGAGATACATACGTTGTTTGAGGCTCCAGCTTGAAGTTTCAAGAGAATAATTCTATATTCTCTGTTTGCTTCTTGTTGATGACAGAAATGCCTCTAACATCTTTTTTAAATGTAAATAGTATTTACTTAACTATTTTCAGTTACCTGGCATTTCTTATCTTTCCAGCGTCAGCTTGCAAGCTTGCTCTTTGAGCTGGGATGCACCAGCTCTGCCTTACAGATATTTGAGCAGCTGGAAATGTGGGAAGATGCAGTAATCTGCTATGAAAGAGCAGGACAGCATGGAAAGGTAAGAAAAATGGTTTTTACAGCTGAAATAGGACATAAAAAGTGAAGGACTGTCTGGCTTGAGCTGTCAATTCATTAATGATGCTACTTCTGAGGCAAGTTTGTTTAGGAAGAATGGACACATGACATACAAGTCTCTTATAACCTGCGAATGTTAAAAACCAAGAGATTTGAGGTAATGACCATGTGAAGTAGAAGCTGGTAAATAAGAGTTAAAGAAACAAAGTTGTGGTAGTGATTCTTGAATATATTAAAGGAAAATTGTTAACAGCTATGGATGCAGAGCAAGGTGTAATGTGGGCATTTCAAGAAGGCTACAGCAGTCATTCATGATTGGGTCTTGGAGCTTTGTCTGGAGGGGATATTAGTTTTCTTTCCCACTTGATTTCAAACTACTAACTGTATTTTTTAAAAACGCTTTAAATATAACAACATCAGTGCTTGATGTACTTAATTACCTAATGCATTCAAATTACAGAACCAAATATTTGAGACAGGAAGTGGCTTAAGATTAAAAAGCTTTATTTTGTTAAGTTTGTTTTCCTGAATTTCCCCATTCTTTTTTTAACACTGCTGCAGCTACTGTAATCAGCTCCAGACAAAGACATTTTAAAGCTGTCACCTAACTCTGTGTTTCAATGACAGAATTGTTTAAAAATGCTGGTAGCAGGCTGTAGCAGCTGTGATTATTTTGCTGTTATTATTAGGTCAATGGTAGGAAGATTTTAGAAAACGATACCTGGAAGCAGTACCTACTTGTGTGTAACTTTAGCTGTCTTCTCTTTCTGGTGCAGTCTCTCACACAGAACGGTTGTAACAGGAACTTATGCTATCAGGCATTGTTTTCAGAATTTGTATAGCTTTCAGAAGCACTCAATTTCAGACCAAGTTTTTTCATTTCTGCCCTGTTCTTTCCCTGTTTGCTATATGGCACCATTAAATACATGAATGTAGGTGTGCCTTTATGATGCCGTAAGCACAAAGACTATACTGAAACTAATTTAAGCTTACTGAATAGAGAGCTATAACTTCAATTAACAGGAAAAATGCAGAGTTTCTCATACTTAATTCTTCTAACTATCATGCACCAGTGCCTAGATTTTGATTATTAAAAACTGACAAATGTGTCTTGCTGGCAAATTCGGTGTCACATTATGCATGCCTTGGGGATAGTAAGTTAATATCCCAATCCTTTCAGTACAGTGGAGAAATAGAGGTCAGTGTTTTCCATTTCCTGGAAATGCGTTCTGTCCTACTTATATTCACAGACTGCCCTTAGGGAGTTAGGAAAATGACACTCGGAGAATAGGACAGGATATCTGACACAGGAAACTGCTCAGAAATGCTTTCAGAATGAGGCTTTGTACTGTGCATTGAAAAATAGAAAATGCTATGTAAGTACTAAGTAACAGCAGTGCTGGGGAAAAAGCTCGCTTTGTGCCAAGCCGTGGGCAGAACAGGGCACAGAACAACAACAACCAAAAAACTCCCCAAAACCCTGAATTCACAATATATCGATAGTTGCTGTGGCTTTCTCATTCCAGTCCTCTACTCGTCATATTCCTTTAACAGACTTGTTGCAAAAGGAAATGCTAATCTTCATGCGTGTAGTGAGAACTGGTGCTGAAAACTATCCCTCTCCCATCTTTTAACTGTGAGGGGAAGCCTTTTAACTGTGAAAGAATTTTTTACATTGGACAACTTTATTTAATTACGGTGTAAGAGGTCTCTTCAACCTCACCAGTAATGCACTAATAATACACTAGTATGCACAGTAATACACTAAAAAATGGTAGTATTTCCCAGCTAAAGAAGAAAGAAGGGATGAACTGGAGATGGGAATTTTCAGTTCTTCAATGGAAGTGAAATCTTCCTCCCTTGCTCTAAGGCATGGTAATTGCTGACCATTGATAAATTCATGAGATCTACCTTTCAGCATCAGCCTGGTATTCCATCTTACAGCACAGTTTCCATCCCTATCCCCCTTCTGTTATGTCCTCAGAGTAAACAGCGTGGTACATGGTGCTAGACCAACATACCCAGCAATTCATGTTCTACACAGTTATTTTTCTTGTCATGACATGACACGTAAACAAAACCTTTGAGCAAGGAAACACGATTATGGTGAGACCTCAGAAGCTCACCTTTAAATTTAGGAAATGCTTCCAGATGCAAAGTCAGTGATTAGTGCATCAGCTTGTTCAAGAACTTGATTGATTTCCGCTACGTATAGTAACAGGAGTAGAAAGCAAGCAAGCACTCCCATATGTAGCTACAAAACCGAGAAAGATGGGTAAACGAATTGCCCACAGTCATGCATTAAATTACAGGGAAGGTGAAATGAATACTGAAGAGCTTTCCTTTTTTCTCACTACCACTTTCCATGCGCGTGTTCTGTTTCCTCATGCTGCTACCCTGGTAGCCAGCAAATAATGTGCACACGGAAAAAATGCAAACATTTTAGGAAATACTTTGAACTAGCAAAGGGACAAATTGTCAGATAATAGAACTGATAGATCTGTGAAGAGGGAAGCTGGTAGGATCTTTTATGAAACAAATAAAAGCATGGGAACACACGGATGGGACAGCAGGTGGAAGTTTAGGGTTGGTAAGCCAAATGCAGGATGAACCTTGAACTTGGTTTCCTGGAGTCTCTGTAGTGAGTAATAAAAAGGCACCACCTTTCAAAGAAAACAGAACCCTCTTTACTGACTGGGGATTTTTGTGAAGCGTTACCTGTTTAATTGCTACATCAACTGTAGTAGTCCAGAAAGCAAGATAATAGCCTAAATCTTTCTTGTGTTTATATCAACTGACTTTTGAACTGAGCATTGAATTCCACCCATGCTGGTGCAGACCATTCTGTGAAAAGCAGTGTTGTTACAATTGCATCTCTTTCAGTCAGCAAGGGTTATACAGCTTCATTTTTTCTTTTTAGATAACTTTTAATTGATAATTTTCTCATCAGAACTTACTTAATTTAGATGTAATTTTTATTTAAAACATGCAAATTAAGCATTAATTCAACAGGTTAGAATAAATCTCTAGTGGTTTCATTTTACATATATTGCGTAAGCCGTGTGGAAAATGCTTCTTGATATTTTTTAAGAAAATGTTTTTTGCAGAAGCAGGATTCTTATCAAAGATTAAGTGTGCATTTTTAAAAATAGTTTACTGCAGGGCTAGGAGAAAGGGATATTTTTCTTCACAAAAACCCAGGCAAAATGAGAAATCCAGTTTTAAAGTATTATCTGATTTTGTAACAGAAAAACGACAAATGTTTTGAGAATACAGTTTTACTTTAGTCTGTATTTATGCAGCTTTACATTAGCCCTTTAAGATTTAAGTAATAAAAAGGTTTGTAACTTGCCAAAGAGGTGATCAGATAGCTAATCAGATGAAGAAAAAGTCAGACTTCTTATTTAATTCTGCGTTTTATCTGTGTGCTGAAATATTTATGTTGTCAGTGAATTCTTGTAAGCTTAGACCATGATGTTTTTATCCTCTCAAATGTGAAATGCAATCAGTGAACGGTTGGCTTTCTAGTCTAGTGTGTGATCAGTACTCAGCACTGCCACAGAATAGCTTGGGGGTGCCCTGCAGAGGAAGAGGTAAAGCAGCAGCGTGCAGTGCACTTCTCACCTCATAGCTGCTGTTTACAACAGCAACATTTCAGTCTTTTCTCATCATCTGGAGGGGGAAAAAACTCTAACCTTTTGGTGCCTAGTGTGATTACTGCAATAGTAAAGCACCCCGTTCTCTTTGCTCTAGAAAAATCATCTTAAAGATCTAGAAAAATAACCTTAAAGATCTGTTCCTTTAATCTTGTCATAGCAAGTAATGGAGGCAGGGAAGGAGAAGTAAACTGTCCTTTAACCGGACCCTCTACAAGTGACTCGTTGGACAAGGTTTTCCAGTGCTTTGACTAGGCTAATTCTATATTTAAGGGAATAGTTTCTTTAGCTTTCTTTAGAGAACTGTTCCATGGGCGCTTAATCACTTGCCATTAAGTTATTTTTCTAATATTAAGCCACTAATCTTCTTCTTAATGGGATTCCATTTTTGCTAGTTTAAAATCCTTTTAGAAATCTGAACAATTCATCCTTTCACGTTTGTGCACTTCATATATTTATAGACTCTATGTAACAAAAGTGATAGTAAGAATGAAGTGTTAATTAATATGCAGTAAATATTTCAAAATAAAGCAAAGTCATTTTTCTAAAGATGATTTTCAGACCAAATCGATGAATTTTACTGATTGGAGGAACAGGAGTAAGAGACTGATTTTCTAGGGATCATCTGAAGGGCAAAGAACACAGTTTGTACTGAACGAGAAAAGTAGTAATAATTTTAAATACAGAAATGAACTCAGCTTTCCTTTTAGATAAACCAGCTATGATAGAGGAATGACTGGTGTTCGAATGTCAAACTTTAATTCTATGGCAGGATACATTGGATCTTTCTTGGTTCAGGTGCTTCAAATGGATCTTTTCCAATAGAAAAATTATACTAAGCTGAATTATGTACGTTACGTTTTTGCAGCAGGGCACTGAGGTATGAGTTTGGTCTGGACAACAGATCGTCTGTCCAGTGTATTTATCTTTTCAAAAAGCCAGACTATCTTTTATTTATCTTTTATTTATAAGAGAAACAATAATAGTGATATTGAGATAAAGAGCTTTTGAAAGTTGGCTACAGCTCATAATAGATGTCTGGGAGCCTCAGCTGGTGTCCATAATGCTGTATATATCCTGAATATATTTCATCTCAAACATTTAAATAAACATATAACTTTTTCATCTTGCATAAAAGAGTAGCATTTCCAAAGCCAACAGTATGAAAGTGGATGTATCTTCAGACATAACAGAATGGAAATAACTGTTTTCAAAAAAAGAGCAATTAGAGAAAAAGAAATGACAGTGATTGCAAAAGTATTTATTAGGATATATAAAACCCACGGATTATAAACTATTAGGACTGCACATACCTTATTAGTGCACCAAGTGGTGCTGATACTGAATTGCTATTAAGGAGTTGTAGGTTTGATGTCTAGGACTCATATTTGCTCTTGGGACAGAATATGCACCTAAGATATAAAATGAGGAGCAAACTGCTTCTTGGTTTAAGGGATACATTTTCTTTGGTGTGTTAAACCAAAAGCCACCATATTACATTGATGTTGAAGTGGTTCTTTTTTCCAAAAAAAACCAGTTTGGAACCAGATTCTCTCTAGACTTTATCTTTGATGCTGTGTTGGATCGAAATACTGTTTCCTTACTACCCCTACTTCTTAGTCTTCAACTGATGATTGCAAGGCACCCAAGTGGTATTTGTTCAGGTAGGTGATTAACTGGGAAATAAATTGTTCCATTTTGCATTGATTTTTCTTTGTTCTTTCACAGGCAGAAGAAATACTCAGGCGAGAGTTAGAGAAAAGGGAAACACCAGGATTATATTGTTTGCTTGGTGATGTTCTTAAAGACCACCAATATTACGACAAGGCCTGGGAGCTCTCCAGGCACCGTAGCGCCCGTGCCCAGCGCTCCAAAGGCCTACTCCATCTCCACAACCGGGAATTCAGAGAATGTGTGGAGTGCTTTGAACGTTCAGTGCAGATCAACCCTATGCAGGTTGGGAAATGAGAAACATATAGCTTTGTTTTAGTTGGTGTGTTCAGTTTTGAATGATGACACAGTTTTTTTAAAAGGCAATTCTGTGCACAATTGCCAAAATAACGTCTTATTACTATTCTTAGCAAATTTTTCACCATATACTTGGAAGTCGGGTGAAAAAGTATAGCGTAATGAAGACATCCTTTTGCATTCAGGTCCTTGCATGCAAGTAACTCTTTGCCTGTACAGCTCTTCTATTTCACAGCGCTCAAACCATTGAAAATTAGTCAGAGAATTATAGAATGTTTTGAGTTGGAAGGCACGTTTAAGGTGCAACCCCCTTGCATTGAGCTGGGCCATCTTTAACTAGATCAGGTTGTTCAGATCCCTGTCCAACCTGACCTTGAATGTTTCCAAGGATGGGGCACCTCTCTGGTTGACCTATTCCGGTGTTTCACCACCACCATTGTAAAAAATTTCTTCCTCATATCTAAACTAGAAGAGGGTAGATTTAGACTAAAGCTGTTACCCATTGTGCTATTGCAACAGGCCCTGTTGAAAAGACTGTCCCCATCCTTCTTGCAGGCCCTTTTAAATACTGAGAGACCACAAGAAGGCCTCCCCAGATCCTTCTCCAGGCTGAACAGCCCCAACTCTTATCAGCCTGTTATAGCAGAGGTGCTCCATCCCTCTGATCATTTTTGTGGCCCTCCTCTGGACCCACTCCAGCAGGTTCATGACTTTCTTGTGTGGAGGACTCCAGAGCTGGACACAGTACTCCAGGTGAGGTTTCACCAGCACAGAGCAGAGAGGGGCAGTCATCTCTCTTGTCCTACTGGCCATGCTTATTTTGATGCAGACCAGGATACAGTTGGCCTTCTGGGCTGTGAGCATATATTGCCAGCTCATGTCCAGCTTTTCATCCACCAATACCCCCAAGTGCTTCTTGGCAGGGCTGCTCTCAATCCCTTCATCTCCCAGCCTGTATTGATACTGAGGAATTGCCCCAACCCATGTGCAGGACCTTGTACTTGGCGTTGTTTAATCTCATGATGTTCACACAGGCCCACTTTCTGAGCTTGTCCAGGTCCCTCTGGATGGCATCCTATTTATCAGGTGTGTCAGTCACACCTCTCAGCTTGATGACATCTGCAAACATATTAAGGGTGCACTCAATCCTGCTGTCTATGTTATTGATGAAGACATTAAGTGCACTGGTCTCAGTACAGACTGCTGAGGGATACCACTTATCACAAATCTCCATCTGGACATCAAGTCATTGACCACTACCATCTGAATGCGACCATCCAACCAATTCCTTATCCACTGAACAGTCCACCAATCAAATCCATATCTCCAATTTAGAGAGAGGAGTGTTGTGGGGGAGCCTGTCAAAAGCTTTACAGAAAGTCAAGATAGATGACATCCATAGTTCTTCCCTTGTCCACTAATATAATCACTCCCTCACAGAAGGCCACTAGGTTGGTCAGGCAGGACTTGCCCTTGGTGAAGCCATGCTGGCTGTCTTGACTCACCTCCCTGTCTTCCATGTGCCTTAGTGCAGCTTCTAGGAGGATCTGTTCCATGAACTTCCCAGGCACTGAGGTGAGGCTGACAGTTACTAGTTCCCAAGGTCCTCCTTTCTATCCTTTTTGAAAATGGGTGTGAAGTTTTCCAGTCACCAGGAACTTCACGTGACTGCCAGGACTTTTCAAATACCACGGAGAGTGGCTTGGTAACTTCATCAGCCAATTTTCTCTGGATACATCTCATCAGATCCCATAGACCTGATGAAACCCATAGTTTCAGGTTCATAAGGTGGTCAAGATCATGATCTTATCTTTGCTCCCTTGTTTCCTATCTTGTGGTCCATCCACTCAAGGCATGTGAGAAGAGACATTATCAGTGAAGACTTGGGCAAAAAGGAGATGAGTACTTCAGCCTTCTCCTCATCTGTTGCTACCAGTTTGCCAGTCCTGCTCCTCAGTGGTGGGGGGTTCACTTTCTTTGACCTTCCTTTTCTGGTCAACATACCTCTAGAAGCTCTTATGATTCTTTGCGTCCCTTGCCAACTTCAGCTCCAGCTCTGCCTTGGTCTTCCTGACCCCATCCCTAGACAATTGGGCAGCGTCCCTACACTCTGCCCAGGATACCTGCCTCTGCTTCTGTGCATTTACCTTCTTGCCCTTCCTAGTCTGGAGAAAAGAAGGCTGAGTGGTGACCTCATGGTTCTCTATGGCTTCCTGAGGAAGGGAGATGGAGGTGCTGAGCTCTTTTCCCTCTTTGAATCTGGATGGATGAGAAGTATTTGGTTGTAACAGCTAAAGACTTACAATGCAAGATTGTTGAATGGGTAAAGTTCTGTTCTCTATGCAAGGCATTATTTAAGTACATTTCTGCTAAGCATTGCTTGTAAACTAGACAAGACTGATATTCTGACAAGTAGAAGGAGCTATAATTGAAGTGTTCATGTTCAGACAGTAGAAATATTTCTTGTAAAATGTGATTTCCTTGAAATACATTTCCTAATATTTACCGTTTGACCTAATTGTAATGCTGTAAAGTGAGCGTGGATTTTTCACGAGCCAAAGCGAATTATGCAAATTTCTTAAGCAGGTATTGCTTTCTTCTCTAAATGAAGATGTGTTATTAAAGAACATTTCTCATAGGGTCCTTATATAGTCAATGCCTTTTTTAATCCATATTTATTAAAACTTTGAACCTGAAATTTTCCTGTGTTCTGCATACAGAATATTATTTATTTCTTTGCAGTACTATTATGATAGCTGAAATCAGTAAGAGTAGTATGTGATTGAGTAACCAGGCAAAATTATTTCTTTTGTGCAGAAATATGTATGTATATATGTAATCATCCATTTTTTCTATCCAGCTTGGTGTATGGTTTTCCTTGGGCTGTGCATACATCGCTTTAGAAGGCTACGAAGGTGCTGCCAAAGCATTTCAGCGCTGTGTGACATTGGAACCAGATGTATGTATTTTTTAAAAAGTGATTGAGATGGCTTATCTAAAAGCAACAAGGATATTTTCATTATAAAATAGCAAAGCAATAATGAAAAACTTGTTTAAACTGCAGCTCTTTGAATAAATTAAACTTGTGTTTGAAGGATATATTGTTTTCATGAGGCATCATAAAATACTTGCCCAATACTAACTTAGTCCAAGTATGTGTGCATGAATGTTAAAATACATTTGAGCAGAAATTCCTTTGTGCTTGCATACCTTGCTAAAACTGAGAAAAGGGAAGGAGTAGACTGTGAGGAGTGCTAAAAAGAGAGATAAAACAAAATATTTGAAATACTTAGTCCTCTAAGAAATCAAATTCTCCTGAAAAATAGTCAAATAAGTGGTTGTATGACAGGTCATATTGTAATGATATAGTTCACAAGCACAGGGAGAATGGAGCATGTTAGCCAGTTTTTCAGGGTGCACGGGGCCAGCATGTGTGCAGTATTGCCGTCTGAGTGTGACTGTGCATTGAGACAGAGGCATTAGCTGGATTGTCTCTTGGGAATACATTGGCAATACTTTTGCAAAAGGCCTGGCTGCCAGCATGTTGCTCACTTAGAGCTAATGCCACCTACTTGATAGAAATTATTTTTAATTATTTTCTCTTGAGGAAAAGAATGAGAGAACAATGAAAGGTGACAGAGTTGGGTTTTTTTTTCTTTATTAATAACATGAAATAACTTGGGGAAAAAAAAGTATATCAAGACAACGTTACATTTACCCAGAATTTTTACTTTATTGATACTTTTTTGTTTGAGTACAATAGATTTACTTCCAAATAGATACTGAAATCGTGTTCACTTATCTCTCTGTGGCCTGACTTGATCATATCCATATGAACAAGCCAACTGACTTCAGTGTGTTAAGTGGTGTTTCTTCTGTGAGTAAAGGATGCTGAGCTGGGTCTTAGTTATGGAGGTGAAACTTATCTTTATACAATGATCCGCAGCAATGAAATGACCATTTTTGTTAATTAAGCCTTGAATCCCAACATGATTTAAATGCTCTTTAAGCCTGAGGATAGCCTTCAATACCAGAGTATATTTCATTGCAGTACCCAGGTTCTGTTCCTCAAATTTATTCTTCACTGAATTCAGTGGTGCAGCTTCAAATTTCCAGCAGTGTAAGGTGGTGAGCAGGAATCACCTCTGTATATGGCTCTGCTGGCTTTACCAGGGGAAGGATTGTACGGGCACTTAGTCATCCTGTTTAGCTAAAACAGTTGATGAATGCTGTTGGAATTAACCCTGTTAGTTTCGTCTGACATGCATTGGGGGACGTTCAGATGATTTTTGTCCCATTAGTAATGCTGCACGGGTAAGTAGCTTCCAGCTAGTGAGAAGTGATGAGCTGCTGGGAGCTCTGACCTCTCCAGCCATCCCTGCTAGATCCAGAAGAGGATGCCTGTCTGCAGTTTGAACTGCAGGGAAGAGCTGACTTACTGTATTCCTAGCAGAAGGCAGATAATTGATATTTATCAATTAACTTGATTGTTGCTGTAGTCAGTAATATTTAGTTATATTTATTTCTATTTTAATACAAAAATTTTACATTTCGATATAAATAATAAATTAAAATAATAAG
>NW_010431952.1:0-266 GCF_000710305.1 Buceros rhinoceros silvestris
CGTCCCATGGCAGCACATCCCACACGAACAAGGTCCTTGACAGGCTGGAGGAGTGGGTGCATGTGAACCCGTGAACTTCACGAGGTTCCACAGGACCAAGTGCAAGGTCCTGTGCGTGGGTCGGGGCAACCTCCGGTATCTGCACACGCTGGGGGATGCAGGGATGGAGAGCAGCCCCAAGGAAGACTTGGGGGTGCTGGCAGATGGAAAATTGGATATGAGGCATCAGTGTGCACTTGCAACCCAGAGACCACCCCTGTACTGGG
>NW_010431952.1:547-18348 GCF_000710305.1 Buceros rhinoceros silvestris
ATGGACCTGCTGGAGCGGGGCCAGAGGAGGCCACAGGAATGACCCGAGGGTGGAACCCCTCTGCTGGGAGCACAGGGGGGAGAGTTGGGGGTGTTCAGCCTGGAGCTCTGGCTTAGTGCAGCCTTTCAGTGCTTCAAGGGGCCTCTGAGAAAGAGAGATTGTTTACCAAGGCCTGTAGTTTCACAACAAGGGACAACGGTTTTAAATTGAAAGAGGTAGAGGTTCAGATTGGACATAAGGAAGAAAAGTTTTGATGGGGGTGGTGAGACACTGAACACACTGCCCAGAGAAGCTGTGGATGCCCCATCCCTGGAAGTATTCAAGGCCAGGCTGGATGGTGCTCTGAGTAACCTGGTCTGGTGAAAAATGTCCCTGCCTGTGGCAAGAGAGGTGCACTAGATGGTCTTTGAAGGTCCCTTCCAGCCCCAACCATTCCATGATTCTGTAGGGTAGAATTTTGACCTGAATTTGCAAAACGAACTCAGGCCAACAGAACTCTTCAAGAATGGGTCCAGCAGTAGAGTCAGGGGTGCAGGGTAGAGCAATTAGCTGGTTTTCTGTTATTCATAGCCCCCATCAAACACCTTGCGCAAGGCTAAACTGTCCTATGCCCTCAGAGCAGTGGAGCGCCCTCGGATGCCCCACCTACAGCAGGATACAGGAGCTCCTGAGCAGCATGGACTGTGCTGGTGCAGCAGTGCCACCTCTTACCAGCATGAGCCAATCCAGCAAAGACCCTGGATCATGATTTTTCTCCACATGCCACATTACGTGGGGGAATATCTTGATGTAACTCTACAAAATCCCAGTGGTCACAAGTACCCCTGTCTAGAGCACAGGTGTGGTTAGTAACTTGTGACATCAGTGACATCAGACAGGAGTCTAGACTGAAATTCACCACAGAAAAGCTCCTTTAATTCATGGGTTTATGGCGTTGTCCGTCTCTTGGGTGGTCACATGTGGTGGAAGCACAGCTGTGTGGAGCACTGAGGAGAAACAGTGCCCACAGCTACCAGCACTGGAACACGCAGGACAGCCAGGACGGCAGGCGGGGGAGCAGTGCACAGGTGGGGACAGCACCCAGTGACTGCACAGGAACAGGCAGGAAACCATGACCTCACACTGGTGACACTTTGTTATCTTCTGATCTTGCCCCTCTTCCTGTAAACCCAACGTGCCCTGCACAGAGGCCACAGGCTTACAGTCAGTGCAGCACGGCGGCCACAGCAACAGCTGGCTCTGAAAGGCAGCATCATCTCAACGGAGCTCTGTGCTAATCCCCGTCAGACAGACTGTCCTCGGCTGCGTCTGCTTCCCTTCTCACGCCAGCGGTGGTCCTCAAGAACCCTCGGCCAGAGGCATGGCCTGCTCTCAGGCTAATGCGACTCTGCTAGTAGCAGCACGCACACATCAACCTGCCTGGTCACCGGGCACTGCAATGGCTTCCCTATGAATTCCAGCACCAGCAGCTTTGGTAGACAGTGAAAAGTCATGGGGAGGTAACACGGAGCCAGCTGCCAATTTTCTTGCCTGTAAAACTGCAAGGAAAAGGTCCAAGTTTTGCAGCTTGCTGGTACAGTGGCTCTTCGAATAACAGCAATTCTGGAGAACCCGTTCTCTGGCAGAATTGGACTGCCTGAGCTCCTACTTCCTACTCACTTCTATGACACCTGCTGCATTTCTGGAGCACAGGAAGAGTAGTTACTCCTTACTGGACCGGGAAGACGCTCTCCATACAATCAGTGCCTAGTGCTACAGAAGACAGATGCTGCAGGAATACTGGGCTCCTGGAGAGGGTAGTAACGATGTCCCATCGCTTCCAAGCAGACCAGAGCTCTTGTGCCACTTGTGCCAGCTCTTGTGTCTGGTGCTGAGCCTGAACATCGGTGTACACAGTAGAGACAGTGCCTTACGCATACACCAGGAAGGTGTTTGCTCTTCTGCAGCAGCCCAGCAGACAGGACAGCTACGGGGCAAGCGAAAGGCTTCATGTTCTGCACAGCGCTGCTTCATCTGTGTGCACACCGTGCGAGAAGGGATCCCCCCTTAAAGAGACCTAAACGCTGGGCTAGCTGGTCCCTTATGGGGAGAACCTCTAAAAAGGAACCCCGATCTCACCCATCAGAGGAAGATGACAAAACAGACAGCTGCTGGACTGGAAACCAGTAAGCAAGCAACTACTGTGACCCAGACTGGGACTATAACCAGAGCAGGAACTACGCTGGGTGCACTGCTAGCGCCACTGTCCAAGGAACTGCACCAGGAGAGGCAGCCTCTGCACCACAGCGCTGGTCTGGAGTCTCTCACAACTGACCAGAGTCAACAGTCTCAAAATCAAGGTCACCAAGTAGTAAGGAGTCACAGTCCCAAAGACATTCAGTTGCTTATATTAGTGCTGTGGGTTATGGGCCTGACAGAAAAAACAGAAAAGCTTTAGGATTACTCCTTCTCTTCTTCTAGGGGTTTACTTACGGCCTCGCTTGCGGTTGGTTTTTGGAAATTCGGCTCTCTGTGCAACTTGGGGCTCCCCCTCCTCACTGCTTGCACTCTCATTGTCCACCCGCTGCGGATGACCACTCTTACTTCTCCTCATTTTTTCAGCTCCAGCAGTGGGAATCTTCTTGGCAGCCAGGGTCCCAGTTCTCCTCTTCTTGCTCCGGGTCAAAGGACGTTTCTTCCGTTGCTTCCTCTGCTCTTCTCTTTGGCGGATTTTCATTAGCTTCTCAAAGCTTTTGGTGGTAGTTGTGTTCATATCAAACCAGTCCTGGAGGATTTAGAAGACAACAGGTTGGTACTGATGGTGGAAATATCATACGAAGCCTATCAGGGCTTGTAACAAAGCTGCCTTGTGGGACAAGGGTTTCCTGAAATGTGAGATCTGGAAAGGCGGCTGCCTACAAAGCTCTGTTCTTCGATGTTCCTCCTCAGGTGTCATTCTCTCTCAGAGGACTCAGATTTGATTTGGCTAAAGCATGGAAAATGCTGAAGAACTGAACAGCAGCAGCTTAGGACAAGACATGTGACAGAACACAGCACATGCTCCCCAGACCAATACATAAGACCAGCTACATTTAACCTGTTAAATCAAAGACTACTCAAGTCTAGGACCCTGTTCCCAACAGTGAGCAAGGAAAACAGGGCAAGCAAGACAAGTCCTTCCCAAGACATCCATCCCACCTCCAATAGCCTGAGGTTTGAGGACTCCCATTTGGCCTGCCTTACCTCAGCGTGCACGGAGTTGATGTGGTACTTGACCCCGCTCTCTGAAATGAACTCCTTCTCACACAGCAGGCACTTGTATTTACCGCCCACAAAGTCTCCCTGACATCAAAACAAAAAAATCTATCACCAACTGCTGCCCTGAAGGCTGATACCCCCCCATCTCTTGTGTTTGACTCTTGCTCAGATATAACCCGGCAAGAAGCAGCAGAAACTCTTATTCATACCTGACAATGCTTTAGCTACAGGAGCTCTGGCATTACTGACCACAAAGCACAGGACTGCTCTGTGAGATCTTACCAGGTCTCCAGCACCGTGCGTGTGAAAAACACTCTTGTAGCTGTGAGTCTACAGGCAGGACTGCAGGTTTTCTAAAGGCCAGGCCTTAAGCAGAGTTTGCAATGGCAGCCCCATCAGCACATAGGGAAGCACTCGAACTGTGAGCAACTCAGATCAGCAGCCAGCAGGACAACAGCCTGAACAAGGAGGTGTCTGAGAGCCAGGGACAGCCAGGCTATTGGTATAAAAGACAGGGAGTACAGGAAGGCGACTAACCAAGGTACACGTGCCGAGGTGAGACTTAAGTCCTGAGACACTGCCATATACAGATTCACAACCCTGAAACAGCAAAAAAAGCGCATGTCAGCAAAACTCTAGTAGAAGAAAGTCTTACTCTCTGGAAGACAATTCCAAAAGGGGTAAGAGAGGTAGAGGGAGGCAGATACCAAATCCTACAAAGCCAGAAAGCTGATGGTAAAAAGACCATTAGAAGAGACTTAAGTTTTCAGTAATTTAAATACTTCCAGTTTCTGAGCACATTCAGACACCATAAAGAGACTCCTGTCACAATTACGTTCAGCTGCTATCAAAAGCCTGAGTAAAACAGCAGTTTGCATTTCATCTAAAGTGCAGCAGAGTCTGATCTCAAACAAAGCACAGGGACATCCCATCTCTCCTGCCCTGTGTCCAGTGGCACAGAGCAGAAGTACTGCATCCAACAACAACAGTTCCAGTTAAAGGGCAGCTTTATATGAGGAGCTTTAGGCATCAGTCTCAGCAGACCAGATCATGCTCAAACAACAGCCCGGACCCTAAAACAGGAGGTTGGTGCAAGTCATGCTTCTGGGATCCTGGTCGGTGAGACAGGACAGCTGCTTTCAGGGGACAGCTCTATAGACAACATCGCATTGCTACTCTTACATGGGGAAATGACACAAGACTGAACATCAGGGAGAGAGTGCTGGGGGTGGGGTGGGCCAGGGGAAGGCATCACCTCTACACCAAACGCAGGTGAAAGCCACCACTGACCCATGGCTATCCAACAGCATACACCACTTGCATCACATTTACCACCATTTCCACCAACGGGGCCATTTCTTTTCACTGGATCTGACTGGTGACTAATGCGTGGGACAGTAAGAATCTAAGTCACGTGCATAAGCATTCCTAGACCAGGACAACAGTGCTGTGCGTGAGGCTTCTGCAGCCCATTTCCAGCTTTCAGAAGAAAACTTAAGTGCTGTGTCACACAAAGTCTCTGTACTCTGACATTCCCATCTCTACTCCTCCCTTCCAGAACTAGATTACTACTCCTGTTAGGCAGGCAGGGCCCATCATTTTCCACTGCTCAAACCTGCACATGGAGCAGCTCTCGCTCAATGCAAAAGCTGTACCAGACTGATGCCGAGTTACTGGCTCTGAAGTGGACAAACACATCCCCAGAGAGATCATCCCTGGGGTGACAGTCCAAACAGGATCTTGGTTACCCACCAACCTTCTTACAGAGATGGAGCAGAACTTTACTCCCACAGAGAGAGAAACTGCACTTTGGAGGATGTGGAAAGCTGCTGGCTCATACAGACCCAAAATCTGCCCCTTTGAGGCTTCGGAAACACTTCAGGATTACCTGATTTGGGCAGTGGACTCTCCGGTACATCTTTATCTCCGTTTTCCATTTGCACAGCACGTCTTGACTAAACGTGGGCAGTCCAGGACGAGTGTATTTCAGCTGAGATAAAGAGATGGAATTGAAAGCTAGAAGAAATGTTGGCTGCACTCATGGCCAAGCATGTGCCTTTCTCTCCCAGTCTGTGAGACATAAGTGCTCTTTCTTCTCCTACTCTAACAGCCAAACTCTCAACAACCAATCTTTTCCTGTCTCACCAACTTTCTACAAACATAACTGAATCTGGAAAACCCTCACAACACCAGAATCCAAAACTTAATTCCTCTAAATGTTCTTAACCCTTTAAAATTATAAATTATCCTTTTCCCTTGGGTTTCCCTTATAGCCCAGAAGATGCTCCTGGGAACTCTGAAGCCTGAAAAACTATGAGGCATCACTGCATGGCACCAGTGATCTGCAGCCTGACTTGTGAGCAACATATTGTCTATAACTGCCTTCGTTCCTTGTGCCCACTGGAAATTACAGCAATAGCCTGCCTGGATAAAATACATATACCACAGCAACTGCTGCTGCAGCAACACTGTAATCTCAGATCAGAGAGAGCAAAAGCCGATCCCTCCCACAAGATAGTACTTTTTTGATATTGCATCCCACAGGCCACTAAACACTGGCAGCACTGGGTTAGATGCCAGTGCAAGACTTGTCTGATGTGAAGAAAGACTCCAACCCTATGTAACATCTTCAAGGCCTTGTACCTTCCGGTCATCTGGAATCAAGTCCTGCAGGACTTTTCTCTTGGGCCATTCTTTGGCCAGCTCTTCTCCAGCTAGCTCATGGAGATAGTAAATTGCCACCTTTGCAGATCTCCTCTGAACTCTGCCTGTGTTGTTTGGCTCCTGTTTTATTTCCTTCAGGCTCTCTGTTCTTCTCTCCTCATGGAGGAAAGTGACCTGCAATGAAGGCCAAAAAAGCTAAGCCTCCTTCACTAGTTTCTATTTCAGTTACATGAAATACTGTGAATAAATATTCTGCCAGATCCCTCATAAAAATGCTGCTGCAGCTGTGTTTCACTGTCACAGACATAGGACAGAAGTTCCTCTTACTCGGGGGGGTCACAGCAGAAAGGCTCAAGCAGACGGTTTCACGCAGCCGCTGGTTTTGAAAGGAATCACATCATTTGCTGTAAAACCCTCCCGGACAACAGGCACAGCACTGCCTGTTCTGCTCCAATGTCGAGTCTTTTAAGGGCAAAGAAAAGCATCTCACAAGTTATACGTTTTAGCATCATTCTTCCTTGGAGCAAAAATCAGGCTGGGGAAAGTTTACTGCTGCCATGGTGATTTACCACTAAAACCGTCATCCTAGTCACAGAACAGCAACAGCTACTGCTGCTAGAAGGAAAGTATCAAGGACAACATACTCCAGAGAGACAGAAAAATGCAAAGATTTGCTATCCCTAATTACTCACCCAAGCAGCAGACAGGTGACCTGCAAGTGTCTCATCTGACTGGCAGAAGTACCCCCACACTGTCCTAGTAACTATAGCACTTACCGGCACTACTACCAGTAACTACCTGGTAACTACTGCACTTACCGGCCCATGTTTGGATCGGAGGTGGTAGACAAGCCCTGCCTTTGATCTGTATGCTTTTCCACAGTGATGACACTTCAGCGCCATCTTCTCCAGCTCAGAAGCAGCCTTCCCACATTTTTTAACATGATAGAGGTATCCCATTATGCTGGTGAAGCTGCCTGTGCAGCCCTGTCAATGCAGAAGAAACATGGACGGAAGAATAATGCTCTCCAGGTGATCACAAGACCGCTGATCACAGTTTGCTGGAACAGGTTGCCCAGAGAAGTTGCGCATGCCCCATCCTTGGAAACGTTCCAGGTCAGGTTGGACAGGGCTCTAAGCAACCACATCTAGTTGAAGATGTCCCCGTTCATTGCAAGGGGGTTGGACTAAAAGACCTTTAAAGGTCCCTTCTGGCTGAAACCTTTCCATCATTCCATGATACTCTGTCTTAAAAGCACAGCTCAGATCTTGAAACAAATCCAGCTTTGGCCACCACTAAAGCATACCCAGCAAAACTCATCATGTTTTACTTTGGTGCATCTGCTGTCATGTAACTCAGCACAACGCAGCTTACCTCCCTTGTGCACTTTAGTTTTCCCATGCGCTTCAAAACCTTCCGAAGGCGATCTCGCTCAAGCTGCTCATCCAGTTCTCCTCCTTCCTTCACAACTGGCTAAAGCACAGCAGAAAGATGCAAGAAAAACACAGGATGCTCAGCATTTACAGCTCTTCTCATGAGGAATTCACCACTCAATGCATCACTGAAGGAAAGCTTCTAAAAGAATTAAATCTCTGTGACTTATGAGTTTACAGTGTATCTAATCCAAATGATCTCTCTCTGTATCCCAGAACAGATGTATTATCTTTAAAAGGAGGAAACTGCTTGAAAACCAGTTTGCAGGTAAGAGTTCTAGCATTTAGATAGCTATGAACAAAAACCCTGAAAAAAATGGTCCCAAACTATAGCTGCTGGGAAGGACAAGGGTATGTGTTCCCATAAATACTCTTTACCCTCTTTGCCTGTGGAAAGTACTCACTCATCTCTGTCAGTCATCTTTAACATTTACTGGTCCTACCAGTTCCACTTAGACTAAGTTGAAACTAAGCAGACTAACTGCCTGTCATGGTCATTCATCTATGCTAAACTACAGCTCGGTTCTCTATTCTCTCTCTGAGGCTCACTGTATATTAGTTCCTATGCTACCTTATAATAATGTTACACCTTGACTGAATAAAAAGTTAGAACTGAGTGACAATCCTGTTCCTCAGGCCCAGAACATGATCCCGGCCTATTTCATTTACTAGTACAGCTCTAGGTTCAGAAACCAGGGTACCGGGAACTAGGTAAAAAATGACAGTAACAAATTATCTAAACCTTACGCAAACTTCCAAATGACCTTTTCAGAAGTTCTAATTCTTCCCAGCTACAACAGGAGACATTGCCCTCTCTAAAGTAATAGCAGAGAGGAAAAGCAGAGTGCAGCATTAGTATCTTTGCAGTAAATAGAGACAAGAACTAAACTGCTTCTGCTTTTTTACCTTTGAAATTGTAAAGAACTGAAATCTAGTTTGCTCTGGACGTACAAAAACTCCTGCTTTCTAGCAAAGCAGATTGCAGCCTAATGAGCAATAATTTTTCTTCTGGCTGAGAATGCCTTCTAAATGTGACATGTAACCACCTGAAAGGAAACCCACACCCTCTTTCGAGGATGTAGCACGCCTACCATGTCTAGTAACATTCTACTGTTTTCTCAGATGTCAAACCTCACAGGAAAAATAACAGGTAGGTAAGATTTGAACAGCTACAGCATTTTGAAAACCACACTGTGTTCTGCTCCTGAGTGCACCAGGGAAGGAACAAAAGGATTGTCTGGCCTGTAGGATTTTTAGATGCACAGCAGTCGCGTTACCTGATTGTTATGGTCTGCCATGACATGGTATTTCATCCCCGCTAAAGACTTCAGCTGCTTCCCGCAGTAATGACATGTGAACATTTCCTAGAAATAAACAAGGACATGGTGCACAGAACTGTAAATCAACCAAAGCAGAAGGAAACTCTTCGGGGGAAAGGAGCAGGACAGCAGAACATTTTATCTGGGCCTGGTAACTGCCCGTTAAGAACAGAAGAGATCTTATGGAGCCTAAAGGTTAGGGCAACAAGGAAATAGCCGTACCTTTGTTCACTGCCCCAAACCTCCAGCAAAAGGCTAAACAAGAAGCACCAAGCGCAGTCTCCTACAGGTGTACAGTGGACTCTTGCTTAGAGACATGATGATGAGATGAAACTGGGTTTAAATGCAACATGGAACAGTGTGCAGGCATTTCTGTCAGTAAACTGCACAGGAGTAAAGAAAATATTGCTCATCTCTCATGTTCTTACCTGCCTGCAATTTAACATATGTTTCTTCAGTCCTTCCACAGTCTTCCTGACTACAGCCCGGCATGTTGGACAGGTAACTCGGCCTTTGTCCTGGATTTCCAAAGACCATTGCTCTTCCATGCTACCTGTCAGAACAAAAAGGTTTGGGACAGAACTGCAAACTCAATACCTTTTTTTTCCCTTCAACATGCACAATGAATCCTACAAGGACACAGGGTACATGCTACCAAACTCAGGTCCAGCTACACCAACAGGTTTAGCTCATGTGCAGCTTCAAATGTTGACGTGACAAGGCACACATCACTCCTTTGGGGAGGTCATTTTATAAAAACTCTTTAATCTTACCATCTCCTTGTGAGGAGTGTTATTCTACTCGTTCAGCAGAGATTTTTTCTTCCTTCATTTTTATTGCACAAATACTTTACCACACAGAGTAAACTTTGCTTTTGGCAAAAGGATTTTCATAATAGAAGTAGTCACAGATGTGACTGAACAGCTTCAGACAAAAGTCCACCGTTCGGTTTTCCTAACCAAATCTTTACAACTCCACTCATGCTAGCCAGCAACTTCGGTACTGAAAGTGAACAGAGCCGCACCACCACAGAGCTGCCCAGTTGCCCAGCAGCTAGGGAGAAGCACCCTGTGGCAGGCTTTCCAGACCCTGGCCTCTTCTTGAGATGCCAAGCAAAAGCTTGACCTAATCCACAATGGCTACAGAACACTGAAATGGGTTCTGGGAAAGAAGTGGCTTAGTAGCCGCCTGCATCAATTCATATCATAAGAAGATCTAAAGGCTTTCCTCCTTGCCCAGTAATAGCAGGCAAGGGTTGGCCCTCCCCAAGCGGTTGGGAAAAAGTCTGTGAATCAAACCACACTTGGCAGAAAACTGGGATATTTAGCAAGTGCTGTGAGCTACTCACAAAGGCATTCCACTTGCCGAGACAAGGCTAATGTTATTTTCCTGGGATGGACTGCTTGGGTCTCTGGCTATGGGTTATCGTAGCTAGAAGAGGTGGCTAGAAGGGGTGATTTGGCAGCAACGACTACAGAGTTTTTCCTGCAAAAATATTCTGATGAGTAAAAAAGTATAAATATTTTAATGAGTTTTATAGCGAAACTATTTTAACAATTACTGCTCAGTTCAAAAAGCTATTCCCTCTTCACTGTTCCATTATGCAGTGGTAAAACCACACAGAACTACATGTAGGCAGCACACAGTCCCTCCACTCCTGCTCTGCAGTACTGACCCAGTGCCAAAAGGACAGCAGCCAGTTCTTCCTCATCAGCAGTGAAGTGAATGAGAGAATGGAAACACCAGCCGCACCACAAACATCGCTGTTGCTCAGATTCAATCCTAGAATCACATCTGCCTTTTAGCTTCTTTATAAATAATTCCGAGCAACTGCTGCCGCTTCTTACCTGTGCCATAGCTTTCTGGTTCTTTCTGAACACGGTGGCCCTTTGTTTTGGAGTTGTGTTGTGTTCCAGCTTGCTGTTTTTTTCCTGTTTTAAGACAAACCAGACAGACCAGAAGACTTAATTTTGTGAGCCTTGTTACAAACAAGCAGAGGTTTTTTGCTAGGAGGCTGCTATTTTGTCTGCTGTCTCAAAGCTACTCACTCAGAAATGTTCACTGCGTTTTTTGTTGACGTTTTTACAAAGGAATTTCAAGATTATGTTCCCTGCTCCCCTTCAAAACCCACAGCTATTTACAGCTGCAGGCTTCAGCCTCATCCTGGTATCCGTAAAATGTATGGTTGTTCACATGGGGGACGGGAACTTCACACTGAAACACCCTCTGAGCACAGCATGGCTGAGCCAATCTAATAACTTGAAGATAACCAAACGGACAGTCCCATTCCTCTGCTTGCTTCTGTTCTCTTTAGACTAAACAACTCTTACCATTTTTTTCCCACAGGTTATGCCTTTTGCTGTCCTCTCCCTGTTCTCTCCAGTTGGCCAAACTGCAGTGCCCACTGCCCACACTGGCCAAGTCTGACCCTGTCTCAGAGCAAAAGAATTACTTCCCACATCTGACAGTTTACATTCTTGCTTTAACACCTCAGTGCAACATCTCCCTTTTTAGAAACGAGTATGACACTCCTAGTCCCTACTCCGCTTTTGACCTGGTACAAATCTCAGATCCTCTTCTGAAGAACTGGCACCTGGGAGGTTGTTCTTGGTCTTTCAGTTGTGTTAATATTACTTCCTAACTACAGTATCTTTAATTTTACACACCACCTTCTTGGCCACCTGGGCACACTGCTGGCTCCTCTTCAGGTGCCGCTGACCAACATTCCCAGCTCCTTTTCCCCAGGCAGTTTCCACCCACTCTTCCAGCCTGGAGTGTGGCAGAGGGTTGGTGTGACCCAAGGATTCAGCACTTGGCCTGGATGACCTTCATACCAGTGACCTCACCCTCTGTGGAGCCTCCTGACCCTCTACCAGATCCATACTCCCACCTAACTTGGTGTTGTCTGCACGTTACTGAGGGTGCCCTTGATCCCTTCGTCCAGATTGTTGATAAGGATGTTAAAGAGAACAGGCCTCAGTACTGAGGCTTGGAGGACACCACTTGTGACCGGCTGCCAACTGGATTGTACTCCAGTCACCACCACTCTGGGCCACTCTGCCATCCAGCCAGTTCTTTATCCAGTGAAGCATACACCCAACCAAGGCAGAGGCAGTCAGTTTACCCAGAAGAATGCTGTGGGAAAGTGTCAAAGGCTTCACTAAAGTCCAGGTAGACAATGACCACAGCTCCTCCCTCACCCACCACATGAATCACCTTGTCAGAGAAGGTGATCAGGTTAGTTAAGCAGGACCTGCCTTTCATAACCCCATGCTGACTGGGCCTGATCACCTGGTTGTCCTGTACATGCTGCGTGGTGGCATTCAAGATGATCTGCTCCATAACCTTTCCCAGCACTGAGGTCACACTGACAGGCCTGTGTTTCCCTGGACGCTCCTTCTAGCCCTTCTTGTAGATGGGCATTGCATTTGCTAACTATTGTATGTAGCCCCAAAGTTGCTTCCGAGGTTGCTCTTACACAGTAAAGTGGAGCTAGTTTTCAGTTTGGTAGGCATAAATGCTGAGGGACGGCGGCATGGTGGAGAGCTCTTCCAGATCCTCCTTCCAGCCTTTCTTGTGGATGGGCGTCACATTTGCCAATCTCCAGCCAACTAGGACCTACCTGGTTACCCAGGACTGCTGGTACACGACTGGGTATGGCACGTTTGTTTACGTGCTCTAAAATTCATCCTCCTTCTTTTGAGTGTAAGGCTTCCTTGCTCCAGACTTTCCCTCTGGTCTCAGATGCCTGGGCCTCCTAAGGATTCCTTTAACTGATAAAGACTGAGGCAGAGGAAGCACTGAGTACTTTTCACTGAGCCTTTTCCACGCCCTTTGTCAGCAGTTCCCCCGCCTTGTTCAGGAGTGCACTCACGCTTTCCCTCGTCTTCCCTTTGCTGTTCATGCACTCGTAGAATCCTTTCTTGTTGCCTTTCACACTCCTTCTCAGATTCAGCTTCAGGCTGGCCTTGGCTTTCCCAACCACATCCTCACAAGACTGCACAGCAAATGTATTCTTCTGTGTCACCTGCTCCCACTTTCACCACTAGTACACTTCCTTTTGCACCTACCCACTGATTAACAACCCTCTCAAGGTGTGGAAGACCTATGATGTCAAGCATATCCTCTCTCTGTCTCCGTGGTAAAAGAAAATTAAAGTGGTTGGATTTGATTTCTCCTTAACAAACCCATATTGCTGTTATCACTTACTCACTAATCTCCAGACGTTTACAAGTGATTTGCCTGATTATCTACTCCAGAATCTTCCGGGAAACTGAAATGAAGCAGGCTAGCCTATACTTGCCCAACTTCCTTTCCTCCCTCCCTTCGTTGGCCTTCTGAGACTGAAATTCGAACAATCATCTCCCACTGTAAACTGAAACTAGTCAACAGTCTCCTAGAACAAAACAGCCAGAATCAGAGATAGAGTTGGAAGATGGCGAGGATTGTATCTGGGCAGAGAGGAAGTCTGAAGTACCTGGAGGCTTGTAGTTAGGAATTACATGTTGTTTGTATTACCTGAAATCTTCTGCTTCTTCTTGGGAGTGTCTTTAAGATCCTCATCTTCCTCTTGCTCCGATTTCCTCTTGCCTTCCAGCAGAACTTCTCCTGCTAATGAGCAAGAACAGAAATGCTTCAGTCTCGTTATTCAGTCTGGGAAACAGCTTTCAGTCTGCTGCTGCCTCAGTTTGTCCTTGTATTCAATACTTTAAAAAGTAGTTGCTGTAAGGCAGCTGGACACCAGTGACCTTCACATGGCCTTTAACTCAGCAATATTCAGGCACTCCACAGACTGCTACCCTCTGACACAGGAGATATGGAGGAGACAGTGCCACAGCACAGTCAGGGAAAATCACACTCCTCAAGAAGAGCTTGGCTGTGTCAGAGAAAACTCGTCCACACACACACACAAAAAGAAGCATAGAGAAACAGCGGCAGGTTGTTTCCAACCCAGGTAACATCGTGCCTTCCCTCACCGTGTTCAAAGGCTTATCTCCACGAACACTGGGAAGTACAAAAGCCCAAAGGCAGGCAGAGGAATGTGGGGATAGCTGGTGATGTATCATCAGCTGAAGGTCACGATGTCATGGATCTGGTGAGCCATAAGCCGTGGGATTTGTGAACACCTGCAGAAAACATGGCAAAACTACCACCAAGTGCTAGGAACCGTTGCAAATAACAGTGAATGTTTTGGGCTAGACTGGCTTGGGAAACAAGGGAGCGCAACTGCACAAATAAGATAATAGGGTCTTGGTTTTTAGGCTTGTTAGAAACATGCTAGGACTTGTCACCAGGTGGAAAATTACTGCTTCTGGGATAGAGGGTATATAAGGTTTGCTGTGCCACCAATAAAGGTCCTTGATCGCCAAATCTCTGTCCGTTGACTTCTTGCCTTGGGACCCATGATCGTCGGCTGAAGGCCATGCTTTTTTAATACGCCACAGAGGAACACAAAGAACGGACTCAAAGAAAGAGATGTCTTCCTCCCAGCTCTGTCCCAGGAGACCCACCAGGATGAGTCAATGGGAACCGCTCCCTGGAGCACCTTTTGGAAGAGGGAAGTGGGGGAGCCGTGAGAAGGGAGCATGGTGTTAATGCCTGGGATTAGGGAGCACGGTGTTAATGCCTGGGGTTATGTGACACATGGGATGCTAGCAAAGAACTCAAGATTACACAAGACAGAGGTGTTCAGGAGTGGTGTCAAAGGAAGGGAAAGGAAGAGGATTAGCTCATTTGGGAGGGATCAAGTGTAGGAAAAAGGATGTGCAAGAGGATAAAAAGAGCCACTTGTCTGTAAAACGGTGGTTGGCCAATATACAAGTCTGGCCATGCCTGACACCAAATCAGAGGGACCAGGGGAGAGTATTGTCTGTAAGGAGGTCTACACCAGCAATTGGCACGACTCTGTGGACCTCAGAGGGCAAGTATGGCCATGTACCAGCCCCTGGGGAGACTGCGATCCAAAGGCCAGATACTGAATGGACGTGTGTGCTGACACAAGCCTATGCACACGTATAGATGTACTTCTTTTATATATACTTTCATATGTGCTTCTTTTCTCTCACTAACACATCTTCATCCTGATCAGCCAGAGAGGGAAACAGGCTGGAGGCCGCTGGTGCTGTTGGTGAGAGTGCTGAGCACAGCTCTTGGTGGCTAGCTATGTATGCCTGTAGCACAGGTGTGGTTATACCTACGGGAACACACCCTTAGTCTCACAGGCGGTTGGACCTGGGGGTGTGGAACTACAGCAACATCACTTCTATCAAGCTGCCAGATTTGGCTCTCCCCACAACAGGATGGAAATAGAGATGAGAAGGAAGTGCATTAACAAAGAGCAAAGTTTTGTCTCTCTGCCTCACAAGAAGTTTGGAAAACAGCTCCTAGGCCAAGAAATGTTTCTACAACATCATTAGACCCAAATCACTCCAAAACAGAAAACTGTGACAGAAGTGAGAGAATAAAAGAAATAAAAGCATCTTAAAAAAATGTAATACTCTACCAACCACAAGAACCATGTCTAATCCAGAACACTGCTGAGTGGTTCCCTTTTCTACACCTTCAGTGCTGTTTGTTCTATTTTTAAAGCTCTCAAAGTGCATTTCTGATACAACTGGCAGAACCCTTACACCTTTTATCTCATTTACAGATAAAACCGAGTTCAGTCACAGAATCAGTGATTTTAATAGACAGGTCACTCAACAGGAACTGTGTAACATCAGAGAATTTTGTCTGTGTTTCTGCGGTGGAGGAAGTTTATTTCTCCTAACACATAAGCATTGTTACCAAGCTTGTAATTGGTGGCTGAACTGCAGCAAGTCTTTCAGAAGTCATCAAATCTCTCATGAAAGAAGAGAGAGAAAACCAGTTTTCCATTGAGCCAAGAGCAATAAGTACCTTTTTTCTCTGGACATTTATTAGTGCTGTTTTTCACTCCTCTCATTTCCAACCAGTAAGCAGGCCTGCGAATGGTCCGCTTGCTTCTGGACTCTGCACTTCCGTTCACTCGACCCTTCGGTGAGGCAGAAGAAATGCTGCTGACTGTCTCATCATAGTTACTGTTCAGTCCTAGGATAGTTGATTCCACCTCCTCAAATTGCTTAGATCTGAAAAACATCCAGTTGAAATCCTGTATAGAAGTGTACACACACAACCACCATAACTGGACAGACAACATCCTTTCCATCTTCCCGAGTACTCTAAAAATTAATCTCTCAGTTCATTGAATCTCCTGAGCTTTGTGAACTGAAAAGTGCCAGCAAGGTAAAAGATCCTAATGTTATTTTTCAGCACATCTTTTAGAGAATCTTTTGGACATTAGAAAGCCACTCGAGAGGAACAGAAACAAAAACCTCCAGTGAAGAAGCAGGCACGAGTTAATCTCAGTTTAAAAATACACATTTATCTTTATGCAACCAATGTGGAATGTAAGAATTCTGCTGCAGCCCATTAAAACAAAAGAGACCTTTCCATCCCACTGAGGGCAAGATCTCCTCAGTATGTATTCCCAGAGTCAGAGCCCACACTACCGAGTTGAAAGACTTAATGCTGGTAAGAACTTTAACCAGTGAGGCCAGCTTTATCACATACCCCACAAATCATACTGCCTTGGGACTAATGTAGACCAGCCAGCAGCGCTGATTTTTCTTCCTAGAGATCAAAGGGAACTTGGCTCCTATTCTCAAATCTTTCTTACTGCCCTGAAATGCCTGGACATTTACACTACGGTACCTGGCAGCAAGATGAGGAGGTGTCTAAGAACCACAGAGGAGCTGTCCTCTGGGCAGTGTCATTAACGTCAGAGGAAAGAACAGAAACCAGAGACACTTTTTAACAGACCCCTTTGCTGCCACAACTCACAAACTGCAATGAGCAGATCTCTTAGATGTGCTCTCTCTGTGATGGCCACCCCAGCAATACTCTCCCACACCCGCAGCGGTGGAGCTCACGCTTGTACCACATCAATCCAGAAATCAGTAAGTGGGGGACACTGGTGGTACCAGCTCCCATCAGGATATACTACATGTGTAAGGAGGTACTGCAGAAGAATGGGGAGAGAAATTCTCAAATTAAAGCCTTTCAGTCGCAATCACACTCAAAATACATAGAATTTGGAACACCACTAGCTCTCGAAAATAAAATATTGACCTTCCCAGAGTTAAAGTCCTTTTAACAACGACTGAAAGCTAATACCACTTAAAGTGTCAGAAATGCACTTTTCCTACAAACCAACGATCAAAGTCAGTGAGACTCTCACCACACAAAGCAAAATCACTGCAAGTCTCAAAATTCAGAGTATTAGGTAAAGACCAGATACGGTTTTCCAATAGGAATCTCCATTTTTTTCTTGCCCTCAGTCAAACAAGACAAGAAACATTCACGTACTTTTTGCTTCCCAGAGACCTCTTCACCTTCTGCTGTCTGTGATGCCCAGGCCTGGTGTCCTAACAAAGCAGAACAATTCACATTAGTGGCACAATTTTTCTTCCTTTCACATGTTTCCTTTATCACCTGCACTTTGTGGATATGCATGCACCAGCCTCTGAGCAGGAAACCAGTATCTTCTGGAATCGAAAGAGGGATGAGCGCCCCACCCCCCCCTGCAAAACCAGTCATTGCGTTCGTTATCTCCAATCAGTTCAGTGGTATCCACTTTCTGCCTAGACTTTGTCACATGAGGACAAATATTTTAGATCCTAACTTAGTAGTTTTTACATAGTACTTATTTTTTCCTTAATGGAATAATTTTTGCATTTACCATGCCAAGAATGTTGTCTCTAGTCTCTTTTGCTCCCTCTTCTCATTCTTTATCTCAATCATACTCCATCTGCTGCCCAGATGTTCATTGTATCCACATTATAGAATTCTTCTTATTATTTAACATTTTTTGTCATTTATCGCTTCTTATGCTCCTATTAAGGTAATTTAACAGATGCCACCAACATTCCCAAATCAGTATAAACAACTCGTTTGCTGAACGCTGTTTCTGGCAGCGTGGACAATTATTTATTATCTTCTTCCAAATACTAATAATGACTCAATGTTGTTCTTCACTGGCAAAACCAGATCAAAAATCTTGGTTATACAGATTGGAAAACAAAAATCATTGTCCTCTAGAAGTATATGAAACACCCAAACCGTAGCTGAG
>NW_010431952.1:18435-19667 GCF_000710305.1 Buceros rhinoceros silvestris
GAAAGAGATAGTGTTTAGCCACGTACAGGAACTAGCTGGGAAGCTGGGGGGGGGTGGGGTGGGGAGCAAAGAATATGGGTAAGTTACCTACTGTCTATAGAAAACTGCCATGCACGTTATCAACTGAGCTATATCAAAACTAGGGAACAGGCAGCCTCAGGGCAAATGAAATTCAGCCCTGGAAAAAAATTAACTTCCATCTGTCTTTTATGCTCTTCCCTTCTGATCTACATGTAGGAGTGGGAAGCAGTTCACTCCTCCCAGGAGCAGCCAGAGACACCCTAAGCACCACAAAGGAAATTCAGCAGCGGGCACTGATATCAGCCAGAGGAGCTCTTAACCTGGGGCTATGGAGCATCACTGTCTCCTCAGGCCTCCAGCCCCAGAGGCTCCTCTCAGGGGAAGGGTCAGGGAAGCACAGGAGAAATCCCCAGCTGCCTGATCACTGACTTCACAACCATGTCCTGTCCTCTTTGGAAGAAAAGTTAATCGAATGCTTCAGTCTGTAAGATCTTTGATGTAGTTTATACTCATCCAGCAGTGCCAACGGCAGTGTCTGGGAAAGCCCTACATCAGAAACTGGAGAAACTGCCCTGAGGAGCAGCTAGAAAAAACAGGCCAGTGCAGTTTTGGTAGCAGAAATGAGCAGGGGGGCACTGCCTGCTGCAGTCACTGGCCTCACCATCAGGAGAGCCTTGATGATTGACAAACATGGCACATGTCTAAAGATTTTTATTTTTTTTTAGAACTGGAAAGTTTTGCACGAAGTCAAAATTAGTATGAGGAATTTGGGTCACAGTTAATGATATGCAATAAAAAAAAGGGGAGTACAGCTGGTCTGTCGAGCCTTCCTTCCAGAGAAGCTGAGAGCAGCAGTTACGATGAAACACCTCAAGAAACTGGTGTTACAGTTTTGAGCGGCTTTTGTTCATATGGTGTACTTAGAAAAGAGAGACCTGACACAGGCAGGAGTGCCCAAGGGCTGGACAGATGGATCACAGAACAGGTTAGAAAAAGAGAAACAGCAGCCTAGAGCCTGGAGAGATGCGGAAACTTCCTTTGCACATGGGCCATTTCTGCCTCCCCAAGGACCGTGACCTGGCACACGGCTGCTGCTGGAGCCAGGCTGCTCCACAACCACCCATCTGGAAAGAGGATGTTTAAGCTGAGCACAAACTCCGAGGTCAGGCTGGTGCAGTAACTGCCAGCAAGTCCGTCCCACAGCTACAGCC
>NW_010431952.1:19867-20090 GCF_000710305.1 Buceros rhinoceros silvestris
CCCCCCGAGAGAAAGCCCCAGCACTGTACCTGAAGCCGGCGTGATAGCTCAGCAACCCCCTGCTGCAGTCTCCCATTTCCATCCCCACCTGCACACCTATCGCAGGTCCACGGGATGGGCTGCGTTGGGAGGGACCTTAAAGACCACCTAGTGCCACGGGCTGGGACACTTTCCACTCGAGCAGGTCGCTCGGAGCCCGTCCAGCCGGGCAGCCTCCTCCATG
>NW_010431953.1:0-35088 GCF_000710305.1 Buceros rhinoceros silvestris
GAGTGCTGTACGTGGCTGGCTGCTGTGTCCGTCAGAGCAGAGCAGGCTGTTCTCTGCTGACCCGGGACACGTTGCCCGGTTTTGGAGCTTTAATGTACACCAGGCAGCTAAAAGTTTTTCTAAATACTCATTACCTTCTGTGTAACTTGCTACAGCTCCTCCTGAACCTCCTCTTAACCCTAAGCTGATTACCAGCCGCCTTTTGTGTTTGTGTGGGCACTGTGGCTTTGGACAGTAACTCTCACCACGCTTCTCCAAACGTGGCAAGTAATTTCTGGGAAGAGTAAAACTAGTTCTGACGGCCTCACTCTTGCAGCTTCAGCAGCATTTCCAGGCCGAGCTCCCCCAGTTCCGCCACAGGTGCTCTGCTGGCTGGGTGCAGAGGCTGGGTGACTCCAGCAGCAGGAGACGTCTGCCCGCCTTGGTGGAGCACACTGCCTTCCCTCCGCGGTTCTTGCTGTGGAAGGGCCATTCTGCTGTAACACTAGAAGCTGGGTTTTTGAAAGGAGATGGCAGTTGTGTAACTCTGCCAAAGACTGAGCCGAAGCTTTTAGCAAGTGTACAAACCAGCCTGCTTGTTTCCCTGAAGTCTGTCTTCAACTACGTGTTCTGGAATGTGGAGGGATGAAGCCCTGAGTCCTCCGGGAGGGACAGAAGCGGGCTCCACCTCTGCCGATAAAGAGAGGCATGGGACATGGACAGTGAGCTGCCTGGTGTCAGGAGCAGGGGTGCCTGGCTATGGACAAGCGAGAAGTGACTAGCAGGTTCTCCGGCAGGAAACCTGAGGAAAGGTTTCCCACTTCAGCAGTAACTGGGTTTGTGGGAGCGAGGGGTAGGAGCAGGGAACCCTGGGCTGGAGCTCAGGTGGGGGCTCACACTGCACCTTTTCCAGCACGGTGAGCGAGGAGGCTTTCATGCTGCCTGCATGTGTGAGTCACTAGTAACTGCTGTCCTAAAACTAGAGCTAACTTCTCTTTCCAGAAATCTCACTGGGAGTAACATCACCACCTTGTCTTCCCTTTATAGGACTTATATAAACATGGATATTTATACATGGAAGTTCCCTCTCTTCTCTTCACCTTCTCCTACTCCCTCCTTCCCTCTCCTATCGCACAGTAAAGCACAACCTTTATTTACCTCCTTGTCTTGCAGTCAGTCTAACACAAACCCTGCAGCCCTCAAACGCTTCCTGTACCCCATGTGCATTACTCTCCTTTGGAAATCACGTTCCTGGCCACTGCCAAAGGCAAACTAGCAGCCTGACACAGTTAATGATCTTCTTAGCAGAGAAAGTACAGCTTTCCAAAGGCACTGGAGCACCATCCATCAGAAGAGCACCTCCCACAGAACAACATAGCATCAGAGCTGGCTGCTGGTCAGGAAAAGGCACCAAATACAAACACTAAAGGCATTAGAAGCTTATTCTTCCCTCCTCTTCCTCTTCTTCCACTATTGTCAGAGCCAAGACTAGCAGCTGCCATGGCACTCTCGTGAAGCTAAGGTTTAGTAGCAGGTGGTACCCCCCATGCTGCCCATCTCTTTCCAGCCTGAACAATATGTTACCCATTGGCTAGAGCTCTCCAACACCCAAGGCAGAGCCTGCTGTTGAGAAGGCTTTGAGTTCCAGGGCTTGTACGAGAGAGAGGTAATAAGTCAGCCTGGCTCCTAGAAGGAATGAAGCCTACAACAGAACCGCGTTCTTATGTTAAGTAGTGCCAGTGACCACGGGCAGCATTCTCTCCATCTTCCCACATATTGGGACCATGGATTTGGATGTCCTACCAAAGACCTCTCTCCTGGCTGGTTGGCAAACACACACGCAGGAGCCCTGAAGCCCCATAGTGCCAATTCTGATCAGCTGTACTGCAGGCCGGCCACACCCCCTGTCTGCTGAACAGGGTCTCCTGCTGTTTGTCCTCCTTAGAGAAAGTTAGGCTGAAGAATGACCAGTCAGGGAGTCAGTGTGGGGTAAAACCAAGCACGAATTAGAAAACAATTTTTATTTCAACACTAATCCTTTTATTATTTTTTTCTGCTTCTTATTTTTGTTGCTATGCTATGACATTCCCAGTGAAGCTTAATCTGAGGATAAAGCTCTGGCGTGAAACACCCCTTAGTAGCGTATCGCACAAGTTGTGGACATGTTTTTGTCTTGAAAGAAGTGTAAATTGCAAGTGGATCTGAAAGTAATTCTAGGCCAGCAGGCCAGCAAAGGCCCTTTAGAGTTTCAAGCCATAGCTTTTTTTTTTTATATATGTGTATATAAATTACACCCTTTCTTCTACCACTGCCTTCATTTCAACACATTCTAAATCATATGGTATGGGGAGATACAGGGAAAGCTCTGTAGACGGAGGAAATGAAAAAGAAAAAAGCCATTGTGCTCTAACACTGCAGGGTGCAGGAGGTTTGGGACAGGAATATAATCTCTGCTACTGCAGATGATTGAGTCGGAGTCCGCAATGAGGTTTACGGTGAGTCTGATGGATTGTTCTTAACCACAAGAGTCGCCACTAGGGTCAGCTCTACACAATGCAGAGCCCAGGCAAAACGGGCAATGTTGGGCCTCGTTTTAAGTCATTTATGTGCCTTATAGAACAGCACGAGTACCAGTAAGCACAAACATTAATGAGGAGTATTGTGGCTTAGTTTAGAAGGCACTCTTGAGGAACAAACTTCCCATCATTTCTGGTGAGACTGCTTCACATCGGCCAGGATAGCAGTGGGATTCTGAAGCCAAAATTTCTGTGCAGCTGCAAGTTAATCTGTAGGCAGAACCGCTCAGTGGAAGAATATGTGGGGGTTTTTTTCTCCTCCTACCTCCTTCAAAAGCTGGAGGATTTCTTAATGCCTGAGGCTATCGCTTGAATAAAGCCGAGATGATCTGAAACAAACCCACTAACTTCAGAAGGAGAAGGTCAATGGAACATCGTAACGCTCACAATTTGCATCATGCAGTGATCTGGGGCTGGGGCTCATGCAGGCCCCCAGCTGCACAGACACAGCTGAAGACAAGCTCCGCTGCCTGGCTCTGATAGGGGTCACAGCACTATCAACCACGTTTCCTCCATCCCATCCAAGGCAAAGGCTATGGATAGCTACAGATGCTGGGAAAATTGTACGTGGGATAACTCCTCTGCAGCAGACACCGGCCCCTCAGCCCTGACTACACCGCGATCCCATAGCAATAACATCCCATTACCTTGCAGCTTCCTACTAGTGGTTCTGCAACAGCAATACAGAAGTATGGAAAATATTTGCTAGCAGAAAAAAATTAAAAATTGGCTATTAAAGAGAAGGTTCACTCAGATGCGGGCAGAACTAGAACCAGGCAATAACCAAGGCCGTGTTATTCACAGATGGTCAGGTGGAAGAATTCTCCTTATTGGTACAGGTCATAGAAACCTCAATGTTTATTAAAATCGGTTGAGGGAGAATCTGCCACGTCCTTTACTCAACATTTGCTACAGCTGATTTTTACTTTTCAAGGTGAAGAAGAGATATATCAGGTATATCTTGAAAAATATGTCCCTGAAAATATCTCCCTTTGTATAGAAACATGGTAAAGGGGAGAACATTGCCACATGAGCAAAGTGAACGTAACAGCTCCCCTTGACGGGAAGGAGCAGCAGGGCCTGAGAGTGTGGAATATATCTTACCTACGTCTCCTAAAATTGTCCATTATCCAGAGAATGGGATTAAAAAGAAAAAAAATCAAGATACAATAAGGTCCTTTTAAACATACCTCCCATGGCTGAAATGGGAAGTATTTCATCCTTATCCATGTCCTCATAACTGTCCAGAGTTTTACCCAAGTCACCACAGAAATGTTTGCTGCACACACATATTTTCCATGTTACTGCTTATATTTATACTGGTTTTCACTTTATAATGGATCATTATGATTTCTTTCTATCTTAATATACTATTCCTTTGAAACATCCTAGTAGTGTTTTTCCCTTTCTGTGCTTTTTTCTAGTTTTCCAGAACTAGCATTCATTAGCATCAGCTTCACTATCCTTTTGCATTATGCATATGAAATATGGAGAAATCTATGAACAAATTTTAATTAGGAGTATATACATCACATACCTACAATCTACTCGGATGTATTTCTTTTTTATGACTACTGATTTTCCCAGCTAATGTGAAATAAAGAATCTGAAACATCTCCTCTGTCATGAGGCTCCAAAGCGTTCCTTACACAAGAGGAAGAAAGGTGCCTTTCCTTTTGTCCATGTCCGACAGACATTTAGCCTCTGTGGCACTCTGGACCAAAAAATTCCTCCTCTAACAAAATCTGAGAGGGAATTATTTCTGCATCTTCTCTTGTGGCTTTGTGTTTGCCTTCCAAACATGCTTGTGACCGTTCATCCAGAGTCCCACTGGCCACACGCTGAGCTGTAGCTACGCATGCAAAAGTGCTTGCCCAACACTAACAGCTCTTGGAGACGGAGTCTCATTTACCTTCCACTGCAGAAGATGCTCGCTTTCCCAAGCAGCTCATAGTAATAGCATGAGGTCATGCACTGACCAGGAACGTGTTACAAACCACACAAAAACGGGGAGTACAAACACTCCTGAACTGGAACATGCTGGAACTGTCCACCTAACAGTGAGGAACTGGTGAATTAGCTTGTAAAATTGCACCAGTTGGCACAGGTTTTTGAGACAAGGATTGGATTCCAAGCACATAATTCATTAGCTCTACATGCGATAATAATTAGTCACAGAGAGCAGGGGGGGAAAGGAGAATTCCTAGTAAAACCTACCCAAGCCTTTGCTACAGCTGAAACAGCGAATGACTGGGAGACTTAGGAGGTGTTTTCTACAGCCTGATTAAGCAGAACACAGATTTGGCAGCTTTGTTGTATTTCTGGGCTTTGATTACTTCAACGTGCTCTGGCTAGTAGGTGTCCTTCCCTGCGTTAGTGACAATAACGATATGGATTTACGGCCTGCTAGGTAAGATGGTGGCATTTTTGGAGTCACGAGTAGACCATCCAATTGTTCACGAAAAGTCGAGGTCACCATTCATTCACTGATTTGTATATTTATTCTTCCCTGCAAGAAGCACTGATTTCATGGTTTGTCACATGTCCTAGAGGGGTGAAAAGACTGTTCATTCTCCCCTCGGCAGTATCAGGAGAGTTTCTAACACCTCATACTGGCATCGCTTATACTAATCCAGCCCTTCCAGTCTTGGCAAACTCAAAGCATCCTTTCTTCCCAGTTCACATCTGCCCATAGGAACCATTTATTATTTAGGCAACTGTTTTTATAAAATGGTGCACATAGCAGAAGACTAATGAAACCCAAAAGGTTCCTCTTGCATTCCTTTCGATTTATTTTCAAGCCTTCTGAAAGCTGATGATACCTAAAACTCCGTGTGCTGAAAAGGTATGGATTTCAGTTTTGTAAATGTGGTACAAAACCGTTTCCTGTATTTTCCACAACGCCTGATTATCTTCTCACTGTTTCCCAGAACATTTTCGGAGAAGGAGGTATCTACCTGTAGCTTAAACAGTAGTTAACCTTTAATACAGAGACGTCTGCCTTGGAGATGGGCTTTTTAGTACAATAAGGAAATGAGTTATGAGGAAGAGAAGCAGAAAGGTATAATTACAGTCTTTTTGTCTAACCTTAAGAGCCAATAGACATAATAGTCCTGTTCCAGTAGTTGATGGAACATGAACAAAACCTAATGACTCTGGGATTTTGTAAGAAAATGAAACTTGGGAGTCTCTGGAGCTCTCACTGAGGAAGAGCTTCATAGATTTGACTGTACCTGCTGTTGCTTCAAAATCAGCAAGAAAATCTGAATCTTCCTTCTCTTCTTGTCCTGATATTAAAATAAAAAGAGTGGAAATATATTTCTGGTAGACATAAGGAAGAATGCTGAGGCTGGGGAAGTGTTTTAGTGCATGAGTTAGCACATGAAAATGCAGTTTGTGAAGACTGAATCAGCATAAAGATCTGTTGGAGAAAATAAAGCACAACAGAGGATGCATCGATTCAGCACTGGGGGATACGCCCAGGTGAATCACAGGGGAAGGACAAAGTGTCGAAATTCTTCATCATTCTGTGCTACAGTTCATAGTCTGAAAGTCTTTGAAATGTGGTTTATTACTATGCTCATAATTTCTGTTTCGGGACTACAGATCGATCTGTCATACTGGGCAATAAAGGCATACAGACAAAACCAAGCTGTGGTACCTAATTTAAATTTAAAGGTAGTGCTTCTGATTCACCCTATTTCTCGTTTGGAAAAACTGAGGCACAGCAAGGCTAAGGGTACAGAGTGCTGTGAGCGGGGATGACCTCTTTCAGTCCCACACTCAGAGCGGACCAGTCCAGCTTTCTGACCTGGCCAGCAGGCAGAGAATAGGAGCTCTCAAACCCTCGGAAAACCGCTTGGTTTTTTGTGGGATAAACCACAGGCTGGTGTTGCTCCTGCCTGGAATGGGAAAAGGGACCTTAAATGATTGGCCTCAGACAAAATACATATTCTCCATGTGCTCTCAGAGATATTCTCGAACAAACACTGATTCAAAGCCTTGTCCACGAAGCTATCTAAAATGTATGGAGTTGTTTCTTTTCCAGTAAGAACTGTGCATAAACTTAAATGATCTTCTATAGCATAGATTATTTCGCTCCATTTCTGTACAATTTATAGTTTTATCCTTCCAAATAAGAGACTTCTTGTCTCCCATTTCCTTCTACACCACTCTTGGGGAGCACGTGCCAGCAGTGCCATATACGGCGCTAACAGATGACAGTCACTTAACCTGCGCTGGGATTTATAAAGGCAGCTGCTTTTACCGGCGCTCCGGGATGAGCCTGGCTTTTCGTGAGTGTAAATCTCAGAGACGCGTGCCCAAGCGCTGCTTCAGTGTTGCGAAATGCAACAACTACGCTGCTGCTGCTCCTGACGATTCAAAGTGTCAAGAGCAGCAGAACGTGAACCAAAATGTTTTCTGAAAAGACTGTGGAGTGATACTTGATTGTTTATCACGTAGCCCTTGGGGAAGGAGTGGCTGAGCTCTTTTGCATCTCCATGTTATCCTCCCATCTCAGTGCAGCTTCGCTGGTAGCAAGAAGCACTCAGATCTCTACTTGCACACAAAAAAATAAAGCCAGGGGTTCTTATGCAGAACATTAAAATGCTTCAGTTTTGTTTTCTAGCACAATATAGGGTGCTCCTGGTTTAGTGCAACTGTTTGTATTAAGTCCAAATAAACTCAGAGCTTTGATTTATTAACAGTGGTCCTAGTGTTGCACCTTTTTCCAGTGGTGTAAAGTAGAAATATCTCTGAAGAACCAGGGGAATTCACAGGAAGTGTTGAATGGGAATCGAGCAACTAATTTCTGAAATGGCACCAGTTAATTGTTAAATGTACTCTCTGAAAGAGCAAAGCCTATGGACCTCTTACATTTCATTTGACTGTCATTTCTTCCTGCATGACGTGAACGTAGAGGTTCTGCAAGGTAGGAAAACAAACGTGGAGACAAAACTTTCAGGGCTCTTGGATTTGCGTCAAACTGGGGCGGTCAGTTTGTAACACACCTCATAACACATATGTCAGAGACTGTGTATGCAACTGGATCTGTTCTGAAGCTCAGACTACATAAAAATGCTTAATAAGATACTTAATCCCTCTACAGAGCCCTGACAGAAAACTCTTCTAGGAAGCTTCAGCTAGAATGAAGCTCTGTTTTGAACTTTACTGTTGCAAAATACACGCATTGATAATGTGTTATGATGAAATCCCTGTGCATCTGCATGGCTTTCATTACCCCTCACAGCACCTTCACAGATGCGAGAGAGAAAAGTGGAAACCATTGTGGAAAATTTCAAGTGGGTTATAAGCACTAGTGGGAAATAAAATACTGTTTATGTCATATAATTATCATATACACCATAATTTTTTTTTATAATACCATGAATACTGACACAGATTGAGAAGGAGCAAGTGAGGCTTTACACACCTGACAGAGGCTGGAACAAGAACTGTGGAAGAGCAACATATTTTACAAGCAGCCAAGAGAAGCCATACATGGCATATCCTCACAACATCACCAGTATCTGTATTACCAGTGTCATCACTGTGCTTGAGCCAGCAGCAGCAATGGTGGCTTGTTAGCGTGAGTGAAGCTCACTGCTGGTTCACGTCTGGTCAGCTTGCTGGGGTCAGAAGCCTTCTTTCCTTTCCGCTTCGTTTTACTCACAGATCAGGAGGTTTAACACATTTGAGAGGCAGTGTAAGCTGTGCAGGCCAGTTCCAATAAAGAAGAGATGCAATTATTGAATTACACTTATCAAAAAGATTACTATTCTTCTTCCAGGTATATTTCAATTATTGTCTAATTCAATTTCGGGTTCTTAGCCACTACGCAGCAACTGTGCTTTGGACCCCATTGTTCTGGCTGCTGTTCTGCACCAAGCTGAAGACATGAGAGCCTGCAGGAACACCACAGAGTTTTCACAGAACTGTTGCCGAGGAAGAAACAGAATGCAAAATGGCTGTGCAGATCTGGAAGGAGAGCCAGGATTAACTGGCTTTCCAAGCCACATGCCCAGCAAACACGATGGTATTTTTGTCCAACTTCTCTGTGTAAGGAGTGATGCTGGGCAGTTACTGGGAATTCTGTGCTGGCCACAGTAAACTTAACCTTAGCTATTAATGTCCTGGCCAGAATGACTTCCACCCTATTGTAGAACACGCCAGCTTCACAATGCTGCCTTGAAAACACACCAGTGCACCTCTACAGTGTGTGCTGTTTCTCAGAAACAGAGACTATGTGCTAAAGACAGGCCAGTATTTTATACGTAGAATCAGAGGACCATAGAATGGTTTGGGTTCGAAGGGACCTTAAAGGTCATCTGGTTCCGACACCGTGCCACGGACAGAGACACCTTATGCTGCATAAGGGTGCTCAGAGCCCTGTTGGACCTTGAACACTTGAAGGGATGGGGCATCCACAATCTCCCTGCGCAACCCATTCCAGTGCCTTACTACACTCACAGGAAAGAATATCTGACTAACATCTAACCTAAATCTACCTTTTTCAGTTTGAAACCTTTACCCCTCATCCTGTCGCTACAGGCCCTGATAAAGAGTCCTTCCCCATCTTTCCTGTAAGCCCCATTTTCAGTACTAGAAGGCCACTATATGGTCTCCCTGGAGTCTTTTCTTTTCCAGGCTGAAAAACCCCAACTCTCTCAGCTTGTCCTCATAGGGAAGGTGCTCCAGACCCCTGATCATCTTTGTGGCCTCCTCTGAACTTGCTCCAACAGGTTCATGTCTTTCTTGTACTGGGGGCCCAAAGATGGACACAGCACTCCAGGTAGGGCATCACCAGAGCAGAGCAGAGTAGAGGTGAAGGACCACCTCCCTTGACCTGCTGGACACACTTCTTTTGATGCAGCTCACAATGTGATTGGCTTTCTGGGCTGTGAGTGCGCATTGCCGGGTCATGTTCAGTTTTTTATCCACCAGTACTCCCAAGTCCTTCTCTGCAGGGCTGCTCTCAATCCACTCATTGCACAGCCTGTGTTTGTGCTTGGGATTGCCCTGACCCATGTGCAGGACCTTGCACTTGGCCTTGTTGAACTTTATGATGTTCACACAGGCCCACCTCTCAAGTAAGAGAGTCTTGGTACAAGACAGATTTTGCTGCATTAGCATGAAACTCACAGACATCTGTAGACATGTTCATCTTCTCTGCGTTAGACCCACTGTGGTGCAATCAGTAACGACTCTTGACACATCTTGGACAAGGTCAGAGCAAATCACACGTGGAACAGTTTGCTTTACCCTTGAACCTGGGGCCAGCTGAAAGTGTGTCGAAGATGACAATAAATTAGGAGTAGAAAATGAGTAATTAGCTGAACAGCACAGAAACAGAAATCTGCCTTCCATGAGACTCTTTGCCTTACTTTTCATGTAAGAAGTAGTTCACACACAAATGAAGCTACAAAAACACAACCTCCCTATCTCCCCTACACATCAGTTATTTCCCTACCAGGTAGGAAGACAGGGGTAGACATTTCTCTCTTGATTTTTTGGCCAGAGTTCAAGCATGAGGCTTAAAGACATAAGCGCAGACAGCTAGAATAGAAAATCCTCTTCATTACTCCTGCTCATCTCAAACCTGACAGTTCTGTGTGGTAGAGGCTTAATTCCCCCTACCACAGGGTCACCTTGGAGTGGTGAACAACTCTTTCTCTCCCACCAGGGCCAAAGGCATCCATATCCAGGGGTGGACTGCAGCAAAAGTGGCTTCACTCCACTGAAACCAAGGTAGAAAAAAGAGAAAAGCAAGTGTCAAAATGGAATGCATAGCTCTCACGAGAGTACTGGGTTTCCTCAATATACTCTTGGAAATTAGAAGAGTCATGCTATGTTATGCTGTTGCCTCTTGGGGACAATCCTGTCTTCCTTCAGGCTCCTCGCTGAGAGCTCATCTCCCTTACTATGACTGAGGACACCCTGCGACAGCAGTCTGGCGAGAATTCCAGCCAGCATTAGTGGGGTTTTTCTCCTAAGGCACAGGGAGAACACATGGATAGCCTGGTCTGAACGTGGATGAGATCAAAAAACACCCTCCTAATGAAGAAACACAGAGCACTCCAGTATCCCACAACTCTGACATAGTCAGGAATCCTTTCATCCTTCCAGAAGAAACTTGTCCCAGTCGCAGCTGCACAGATAGGAACAAACACTTTCTTCACCTCTTTAACCCAAATAACATCACAAAATCCACTGCCAAATGAAGACTATTTATATGCTAATTGCGACAGCAGGTGATTTCATTCCCGCTCTGATTTTTCCTTGAAACAGAAATAAAAAGAGCAATCCAAGCCTTTTTTGTATTTAATAAAATGCTTGATTTTGTTGTAACTGTTGTTGCTGCAGTATTGCTGCATCATGTGGAAATTATTGCAATTACTGAAATTGAAGGAAGTTACAGGAAATAATATCCTTCACATCTTTACATTCATGTCACACTAAAGTTAATTTACTGAACCAATGAAAAGTTAAAAGTAGAAGGGGTGACAGTACTTAAAGTTGTTATAAATCAAACACTTTCCACACATACAATAATTTTTAATCTGTCTGTTCCCTCTCTGGTTAACAGTTTAGCATACTTTGGCTTCTGCGAGAAAAACATAGAACATAAAACTTAGGAAACATACAAATCTTGGTTTTGTAGTGGAATTTTTGTAGCATTCTGTATATATCAATGGCACTTTTACAACATAAATAAAAAGAAAAGATTTTTGCAGAGCATAATTTAAGACCTAACTGCGGGCTCCCACGATCTTCTCCTTTGCCACAGAAGCTCTGCAGCGCCAGTAATCACCACAAGATGCAAACCCTACGTGCTACGCATCAGCAATTTGAGCTGTTGGTGTCCATCTACAGCCCCCCAAAGTTTTTGTGCCTCTTTCCACAGGAGGAGTGATTGCAATCGTTTGTCTGATTGTAGGCGTAGACCCTCGACTCCTTTCAAAGGGTGTGTTGTTAGCGGGCCGTTATCAAGTGAGAAGGCTTTTATATGTAGGGTTCGATAGAAATTATCCTGAACCCAGTCTTTTTTTAAAAATTTCACTATTGAGTAAGGTGATAAAAAGGATATCCATAAAATACACAGACTGTACTAAGCTTAGGGCCATGGCAAGTGCTTTTGAAGATTTATAGAAACCAGAGAAACGGCTGAAAATCGAAAAGATGGAATGTGATAAAAAATGAGGTACTGTGTTTTAAAAACAAGAAAACACGCACAAAATAAATAATTAAGCTGGTAGAAATATGGCAAAATAGAATAAATTTTTTAAAAAACCACCACTTTGGGATTTCACTGCAAACAGAGCAGGTTTTTACACAAAACTAGAACATTTTACGTATGACAACAAAATAAGTCACATCACTTCACAGAGTTCTGCTGACATCTCAGTCAGAATAATGCCCCCAAAGAAAGATACAAAACTAAGAAACAAACAAAACAATCTGTTGAAATCCTTTTGAAAACAACAAGCAGGTAAAACTAAAAGAAACTCCCTACCAGGAAAAGTTGGACATTTTGTCTTTTCAAGTGCTTCTGGAGGACACGACCACTGGCTTCCAGTAAGAAATGTTATTCAGAAACAGAAGGTGAACAACTGCTCAACTAGGGAAAAATAAGTTTTATTTCAGGCAAAGGAGGTGCAATAAGAGACGTGCCCCAGCCCTACCCTTCTGTGAACCAGCACTGTACACCCGAGCAAACCCACCGTGCTGACTCATGCTGCCAGAGGACTTCCCGTCCTGCTGACACCCACCCGTTGTCCGGTTTCCTACCCTGAGCATCTCCCACCATCACCAGAGCTCTGCGGGCAGCTTTGGTGTCCGTACATAACCCCGTACAGGGGAGCCTTGGTCTGCCGGGGTTCCCAGGACAGAAATTAATCCAAATAGCAGTCACTGTGCTATCCCTGCACAACACCTCCGGAAAGGACTGAGGAAACACTATCACTGCAGGAAAATAAGGAGCTGTCAGCAAAAGTCTGGAGTTTAAACTAGCTGTTTCAGGATCTCAGCAATTTACCATACTTAGATAAAGTGGTGTGATTTGGTGACATTAGCATTATTTCAAGACTGTGTTTTAATCAACTAACAGTTTTTCAGACCTTATACATTTTGACTCATTCAGACTCATGCATTTTGACAGGAAGGTGTCACCTTAACGACACATAAGTTTAATTACACAACACATAAGTTGTGTAATTACACATAAGTTGTGTAATTAGAAGTAATACAATTTATGTTTTAATCCTCATGGGGTTAAAATTAAGAAAAAAGCATATATATGTATGGGGTTTTTCTTAAGATTCTAGGCCTACTTTCAGATAACTGAGTCATTTCACCCAGGAAGAGGAGAGGGGAAAAAAAAAAGCATATTCCTACAAATAATAATAGTCAGGAAGAAAAAATGCCAGTCATCCCTGAAACCATGAAAGTGTTTCTCCTCTGAAATCAGGAAAAGAGTAAAAGTTGGTCCTGTCCGTGACAGCAGGTTCCTCTGTTGTCCTTCACACATGGTCTTGCCCTTACAAAGTGATCAGTTACTCCTGCATGTTTTGAGGGAAACCTCCGGTAGGAAATTTAATTTCCACGAGGTGTTTTTCTCCTTCAGCTCTTACTTGGGCTGTGTCATTGCATACTTCTAGGACATTTTTCAGTAATAACTAGAAGTGTGACCACATAATGTACTAATTTTGTTTACATCACTGCTACACACTGCAGTGATGTCTAATAGTGATTCTACAAGTCAAAAAATTCCTACAAAAATTTATATTATTAAAAAACCCATCAGGGTTATTTCAGGTGAGTGCTCGGAGACCAAATGATTCTTAAGAAGATGATGTCTTCCATGGGAAGGAAACCAGAAAGATGTTTTTTTCAAACAGGAGGAATGTTATTTATTGGGAAACTGCATGTCCAGACTTCCTACAGAACTGCTATGGGTCTTCAACACACCACAGCGGTGGCAGCATCCTCCCCTTTCGGTCCCACAGTCACTCATGCAAATGCACCCGTTAGTGGGAGATGATAACTACCCTGACAGCTGGAGACAGGGAGACAAACAGCTCTTCTAGTTGAGACATCGACATCATTGAAATGTGCAGCCAGTGGAGAACAAAAGAGAGAGCATGGATCAGCAGCAGCAAAACCCATGTGAAGGGTTCAGTCCTTCCGCTGCTCCGCTTTTACCAGCGCAGCAATTTTAGACCACTCAGGTCGGTTGTGATAATGGTGATCCCTAACGGGATTCCATCACACTGCAGACAGAGGGGATTGATCTTCCATTAAACATTTACACAGCTTACGAGCAAGCTGTAGAAGATGAAATGTGAGAACACTGAGGATGTGCTTAAGTTTACAGCAACACCCTGCTTTAGATCCTTCACAACAACACCTTGAGAAAGCACGACTGAAATGTTGGTTTGAGATTCTATTGCTCTTAAATAATCTTAAGGTTTTTTATCAAAACATTTTTCTGCTGCATTTGCTCAGCCAACGATTGGGATGCAAATGGGTTTGTCTAGTGGGCAAGAGCTGGCACTGAAAACTAGCTCCGTAAGAGATCCTGTCTCATTTTCCTGGGTGACTAAGCACACTCTCTACTGGTATTTGATATCCTTGTACCTCCACGCACAAGCAGAATAAGTATTTTCATTTTTCTAGCAAGTATTCTGGGATACCAAACACGTGACTAACCAGTATGACCTGACCTAATGGTGTTTGGGAAGGGGCTCTAGGAATACAAAGAGCAAAATGCATAGTCATTGCAAACTGCACTTCTTTAAGCATAGACAATACCCTCCTCGAGCCCCAGTTTTCCCACATGGAAAATGATAAGTATCAAGACATGTATTCCTTCCAGATGGAAGGCAAAATAGTTCTATTTGTAAAATATTAGTCAAAGCACAGTGTTATTCAAAGCACAATTCTGTGCCACTCTGTAATCAGAAATGTCTATACTGGGAATATAATTAGAGCCTTTCTTCAACATGAGAGGAGTAGGGTCTTGTAAGAAGCTGCTCAGGAAGAACATAAACTAGTAAATGAAAACAGAGGAACCTATTAGCTCACTCATCTTTTTTTTCCTCTCTTTGCTCTCTAGAATTGAAGATAGTAAGAATTTACATCTCAGTACTTTGAAGTTAAACTTGGGGTTGCCAATATTTTTCTTCTCTTTTCATCCAGTCATTGTCATTCTTGGTTAGCTTGACAAAGAAGGTGCCACTAGAAATCTCGAGGGAAGTGTGGCTGGAGTGAGGTGGGAGGTATTAGGAATTTCTGCAGCACACTTTAAAAGGGTTGTGCTTCAGGAAGGGCTGATATTAAATGACCATGTGTTTTGGGTTGAAGGCAATGATGTACGGGGTGAAGAAAGAAAAAGGGTGCTTAGGAAAGGATTTTAAATGCCCCTCCCAACATCATGTTCTTTCTGCAAAAAATAATTTAAATGAGGCTGGGGATACTCTTCGAACTTTGTAGAATAGTTAGCGAAAAGGTTCTGTGTTTGCCCTTGTATGTTTAAGGGGGTTTATTGCACTTCCATGAAGCAGTGGAGCTTCACTAGCTCTAGCCAATCACTGCAGCCCCTAACAGCCGTGGCTTGTTTGTTCTCCTTGAGGTGCTCAAGCTGCTGTTATCTGCATTTCTGTCAGATGTGCACAGACCTGTGAGCTGCACTGCATCAGGTAAGGAGACAGGAATACCAACCTGCAGGCATAATGTGTTCTAGTAGGGTAACAACCATGGCATCATTGGGTGGTCTAAGTTGTGTGTTTACAGCTATTCAAAAGTGGTCAATAGTCAGAACTGCCAGGATTCAGGTATGTTTAATTTCATAGGCAAATGGGCTGCATCACTTATACAAGCCCTGAACGTTATGGGGAAAGTGAAAATGTGTATGGGTGGGTGGATCGGTTGGTTTTAACATCTTTGCATCGAGTTGTCAGGCAGGGTGGTGACAGCAGCAAAGGTGTCAGAGCTGAGATTAGAAGATGTGCTTGATTTTGTTGTGTTTTACAATTGCATTCACCATCTTTTCAAACTGCAGCCATACCTGTCAAGCTAGATTGTCCCGAACAAAAACAAGCCCTTCAAACAGACAATGCAAGAGAGGTGGAACAAGGGGACAGCAGTCTAACCCTTTGCCTGCTGAATCCCTTTTGGCTTTTACATACAAACACAAGGAATGGTAAAAACCAGAAACCCACTGCAGAGCTGCACAGAAGGTTGAAGAACAGCAAACTCATATTTACCTGAGGACGGTTAATTTGCCCATGTCTTAATTTAATCAAGATTACTCATGAGATATTCAACAACCCCCTCTGGAAATCCTAACCATTTAAAATGTGCCAAAAACCTACGAAAACACAAGATGGAAGGAGTGGAAAAATCTAGAATAACTTTGCTGGTGTGAAAGGAGACAAAGTCAATGATTTAATATACGGACAGAACAATTTTAATATAAGGTAGCATTTGGGCTTCTAAATTCAGCGTCTGCTTCAGTAAGGAGTAAATATGTTAAATGTCTGTAATTCTCTTTCTTCTTTCCATCTCCCACCTGGCCTTTGACTTAATTGATCAAAGACGATCAAAAATAGGTATGAAAAAATCGCAAATGCTCATCTTCCTTTTTATCCATAGCAGGCATTTGAATATCTAACTTCTCCCTGAGGTGTCTTTACAAGGATGAGGCATCAAAAGACTTTCAACAGCTCAAATAAACCAGTAATCTCCCAAACACAAGTTTGGAAGCACAGCTAATGAAGTAAATAAAGATTAGTGTGAAGCCGTTGAGAAATGGCTGGGGACCAAGAAGTGAAGAACGTTTGTTCTGCACCTGCTGGAGGTATGCAAATTTGCCATAGTCACTGGAGGCCTGGCACCAGGAGGCATCCTCACTACCGAGACAGAAGTTGGTGTTTATACCAACATCAAACACTTCTCTGGGCTCTCCCAGTGTTGGATAAACCTCCTTCAGGGCATCGATACTGTGCAAGGCTATTTCAAACCTTAGGATTCAAGACCCTGCTGCTTTCGCAGGTGGTTGTGACACTAGATAATGATATGCAAAGGCAAAGTTATCCACCACTGGTGAAGTGTCAGCGGTGAAACGCCTTGGTATCAGTCACTAAAGAGAAGTGGATCTGTAAGTGCCCATTTGTTAAACTGAAGCAGGTGTAAATCAGTGTAAGGTTCTGTACAGGATGTGTAAGAGGTATGCACTCATCACACACTAAAACACCTACGGTGAGCACAAATAATGCCCTCACTGATGAGCTTTGGGCTTAATCCCACCGTCTCTGTAAGTACATTTAAAAATGAATTCTGTCAGAAAAGCTGACAAGCCCATGAGGTGAAAGCATCTGATTTAGTTTATTTAGAGACCTGAACAGAGGTACGAAGTTGATGTAAATTATTATTCGTATCAAGTCCTGAAATCGTAGAAGCAAATGGTAAAATGGACCCAAAGTTTACTGATGTCTACTCTACGTCTGCTTTCTGAGAGCTCAATACAAAGCCCACTGAAGTAAATGAAGAGACAGTCAGAAAAAATCAATCCACAAGCCACAAAGATTTTTAAATGGTATTTCCAGTCTTCTGGCCTTAAAACTGATTTAAAACTGTATTTGAGTAAATTATTCCCAATCAGCCTCTGACCAGTTTGAATTCTTTTGGTTCGCAGCATGTCCATTAGCAGATGGGTTTTGTAGCTTATTTAATATTTGAATTTAGTGAGAATATTTTTCTTGTATTTCGTGCTGGAGATAATTCATCGTATCTACCTGACCACACACCCAGTGTCCCAGTTAATGGTGATGGCTGCGTGAATCCTCTTTGATCGGATTACTGTTACTGGTGAGCAAGCAGATGTACAGCTGGACTGAACCACATGAGAACATGCTGATCTGTCCATCCAACAATGTTCCTGCAGCTCTGGGGACAGAACAACTTAAACCGACATATTTGTTTTCAAAAATTGTGCAAAGAAACGGATACCGATGTTTCACCTGGTTCACACACAAAACCAGGACGATTCACAGGAACGTTACAGCATCTGAACCACTCAAAGGAGAGGAGTCTGAACAGGCCCCACCCATTACAAATTATTAATAGAAACACTCGCTTACATCTTTGCTATCAACCTGCTCTAAAAGAATTGGATCAATATGAAGTTTCCAGGGCCAGAAATCTGGATGGTGTTGGTTTTGGCCGACGAAAATTAACTTCATTGGCTTTGGCTGACTTGTTTATTCCTGTTGATCTGTGCGAATTAATGGAGAGCTGGGCAGCAGCCAAAGTCGTACCCCAGGCATTACAGAGGCGACTCCTTTGTCTCCAGTTAAAGGATGTCCTAGTAGAAGATCTTTTCTATCCAGAGTATATAAGAAATTGATTTTAGCCAAGAGTTTGATTTTCTGCAATAAAAATAGTGTATCTGCTTGTTAATCAATTTTCAGAATATACTCAATTTTTACGCTACCAATCAAAATCGCAGATGACTTTAACAGAATAACTAATGACTGTTTAATTCCCCTCTGAATAAATCAGCCCTGAAGTTCCAGGTGTGATTAGTTCTCCTTTGCCGTTTCTATTTCAGCAGTGTCCCAGTACCCTAATCAACAAGTTTGTTATTTAAATTATGTCACAGCAAGTTGCAACTAAAATTCATGCAGTTTTCTATTATTCTAGTAAGTAAGAGTAAAATAATTTGCTGTCTTATTTTACGAGTAATGTGTTGCTATCGTGTGATGACACAGTACGCATCTGCAACACACATGAACGAGAGGAAATTGTCTCAAAAAAAAAAAAACCACCTTACTGCTGTTGACTACAGGGCACTCCTAACTGAATGAGTCCATGCAGTAGTCTGAGAGATGTGACGGTTGCCATTGCCCCCTGATTAACGAGGTGTACGAGGCAGTTTTTAATGCCTTTAGCAAGCAAGTTGAAAGGTACATTTGAATGACCATGATCATGGGTTTTAACTTACAGATCTGTATTTATTTCCAGCTCTGCTGGGTCAGAATCAAAGCACTGAGAATGCTCAGAGTTCACAGGGCTGGTACGCTGGCTCAGAAGGGTCGTTGCCCGTTAAGCTCTGTGTTGCCCCATTGCAATCTGAACTGAGGGTTACCAGAAATATTTCCCAGCACTGCTCCACCTCTTCTCAAGCACTATCATAAGAACACAGAAGTGAGAAAAGTTTTGTCAGAACATCCTCTGGAAGCTCCCTGGCAAGCAGCGAGCCCGCTAGAGAGGAAAAGCAAGAATGTATCGTCTTTGCTTAATTTAATGTTGTAGGGAACAAGGAGTTCTTATATACTCAAACACAGAGCGTTCGCAACAGTGTTGTCTTCAGGGAAGGGCTCACAGAGTTATTGACGTGTCATTCCTGAGTTAAAGTTGTCCAACAACTTCTGAGCAGTCAAAGAGAAGCCATTTGAAGCTTGATGTAAACGGACAAACTACTGCTGGTTTTATTTTGACATTAAAAAAGGGAAAAAGAAAACCCTTCCAACTGTCATTACAAGTCCAGCCTGACCAACTGCATTAGGCACAGCTGCGTATGTTAGGCTTAAACTGCAAAGCGGATGGGACTTCTAGGCATTGGTGAAGTCCTCTCAGCTGTATCCACCTCACTTTGATACCACCTGCATGTTTGGTGCATACATGTATTTATTATTGCCTTTGTGTCTGCTCTTTAAGTTAGAAACCCAAACCAAACACCAGGTATGTTGCAGCAGATGACACCGTAATCCAAACGCTGGTGCCAAAGCGATACCTAGGTCAGGACTGTGAGTGAGGTGTGGATGTCAGTAGGTCTGTCCATAAAATACGTTTTAAATTAACACAGTACCTCAGAGCCAGCACAGAGACCGCAGAGGAGAGCGAGGAATCAGAACGAACACACAGCTAGGGCTGTTCGGAGCTGAAACGGGCATCGGCCTGCACCTTCTTCACTATCTTCTAAGGTTTTCCTCTGCATTAGGAAGTGATTACAGATGGATTTCTAAAATAGTGCCTCTTGCAGTTCATTCCTCTGCATTCCCTGGGTGCACAGTTGACACATGGCGGCAAATATTACTCTCCACTACACTTCAGTGGAACTTCTGTCTTTTTTCCCCAGTGCGCGATTTGCAGTGGAGAAGCAGCTAATAGCAATCGCCTTCTTCCAAGTGCTCTGTTTATCATTTCCCCTATTCTGTGCTTGATGGCTTCCCTGTGAGGAGGCACAAGATACGTCCTTCTTCTTTCATGTATATTTTCCTGCTACTTCACTATCCTCTGCTAAACAGCACTGCAGCAAACACTGGAATGTATTGTCTGGGATCACGATGACGGCACAACCGAGAATGTGCCGAGATTGCTGCATATGCAGGGACTGTGTCATTGCTTCAGTGTTTCCGTGTCCTCCCCCTGTTTTGCTCTCTCAGGGTGTCTTGTCACCACAGTTCCATTTGGGTGAAGAACAGCTCTTTTAATTGCTGCGTTGCTGAGATATTTGTACCTCGGTGAAGACATTGAAGAGATTCTTGTTCTTTCTCGCCATTAGGACTTGCGTGTTACTTCTTGAGTCCCCGCTTGTCATCTGCATTGAGGCAATTACACACACACCGCTGACAATCTCCTCAGGTGAAAGGAAATCCACTTTAAATCCTTGTACCTTTTATCACCACACCAGCTGGGCACAAAGAGTCCTCACAATGGCCAATTCTCCGTCCTTCCCAGGAGCTGCTCTCAGGGGGCAGGAGGAAGGTCTCATCTCCAAAGCCATTCAACCTTTTTCGTGTCGGGTGATAATCTCACTCAGGTTTTCTTTAGCCAAAAGTCTGACTTTTCTCCGTTTGCTCTCAGTCGGCTTTCATGGGGAGGAATTACTTTTCTCATTATAATCACTAGCTTTTCTTCCTAAGATATTGCACAGCCTGGAGATGACTTTGACTGTGTCCTTCCCCTGTTTTACCCGTCAGTTGGCATGGTGACACAACATCTGCTGCAAATCACGGGAAAGATGCTTAACGGGTACATTTGAGAGGAAAGTTCATGCTGAAGAAACCACTGAATTTGCAACCACAGCACTTGTTCTTTGGGCGGCTGTGCGCTTCTGACCGTCGCTAGGGCAAAAAATGTTTTGGAAGTGTTGTAACTCATGTATGAACAAACTGGTGGTGGTACGAGATCTGGAGCACATTCTGTGCACGAGATGATTCTCGGCTTCATGATCCCAGGTAGAGCCCACACAGGTCAGCACCACGCAAATCCTGTGACACTAAGGTGCAGCTTAAGATGCTGCCTCGGCTTTGAAGTCCTTTGGCCCTCCCTGTGGTCGTGACATCTTTCAAATCTGTGGATGTTCAGAGTTAAGCCCGTCAAGTAAAACTGCTATCCTCTCCTTCTAGGGTGGTCACGGCTCTGGTAGTCGCTAGATGCCAGTACAGTGAATTAAGCCGTAATGCCTATGACAGTCCTGTACGCCAGAATCGGAGCTAAGCCCCTGCTCCTCCTCTCATCTTGCTCAGAGGTAGATGGAGATGAGCCAAAATATGCTGCCAGTGCTGCGTACTACTGCCCTGTTTTGATCGCTCTGGATTTAAGGCTGGTATTTTTGCCAGAAAACTGCCTCCTCAGCCCATATAGAATTTGTAACAGTCCTACATGCGCTCCACCTGAAGATGACTTTTCAAACATCCCCTGGGTCCCGTCTGGAGATTCCCAGTGGCACCTTGGGGTCGGAGCCAATTTTATTCATTCTTCACACTAGATGTTTTTCCCCCCAGTACCCTGCTTTTTCAGACAGTCAGATTATGTTCTGATTTGTGCTAACAGCATTGAACAGCTCTAACAGATCTTTTCCCCAGGCCCTTCTTTCCCCTGGCAGCAGATATTCCTCTAAAAAGTGGTTTATGGACCATTTGAACTTGCAGCCAAGACTTAACAAAAATTAAACTGAAATTCTTGACTCTTGTGTTTTCAAAAAGAGGCAAGTGACTCCTTTTAAACCGAGTAACCCTCCTTTATCTGGCGGTGTGCTTGAATTTGATCCTGGATGTTCCCATTTTCTGCTTAGAACACACTTTCTGCAGATGAACCGCATTCCCATTAAAACGATGTTTTCAATGGAAACGCTGACACAGTGCAGCAGAAAAGCTACTGAAATCATGCAGGGTTTAATAACCAGAAAAGTAAGCAGGAACGGAAACACTCGAGATATTCAGGTGGGACGTGTTCTTACCAATTATGTTCATCTCATAATTGTGACATGATCCTTTTGCAGCGATGAGACACTGGTGGGTTTAGCTCATGATTTTTGGCAATATCATACTGGATACCAGGAGGTGTGTTTCCAAGGTCAGTTACGTAGCAAATCAGTGAGTATTGAATTAGACAACCACACCCTTCTTCAGCGTAACTGGAAGTTTCAATCCTGACCTTCCTCTCTCATCCTCAACTTTTTTTTTTTTTAATGAGCTGGTGAATCAATTTATGAGTAATACCTTATGCTTTTCAGGGGCAGACTGAAGCGTATTCCAAGAATGGCTCGCCTTTAGAAAAGGGAAGTTACAAATAAGCAAAGTGACCAAGGCTGCTCTGGAGACAGCTGGCAGTCACAGAGATGGAGCCAGGGCTCCCGTAGCTGTTTATAATGCCCTCCTGGCTGGGACTTAGTTCTTCTTTTAACTCATAAAAGTTAAGATGGTGAAGGTGCCAATATTGGCAGACTTCAACTGGGCTTGCGCTGCTGGTATATATGCCTGTATGTGCATATACACATGTTCTTGGCATGTTATACATGTATTCATACTTATTCTTGGAGGATAAAGTCAACAAAGTGATGCTTTTTGAAAAGGGGGTTTTCCCTCCTTCTCCTTTCTTTCGCTCTTCTCAAATGTGCTATATCTGGGAAGAGCATCTAATCATTCCACCATTCAGCCACTAAAAATGAAAACAGAATATATGTAAAATGTGTTCCGGTGCTAGAGAACACAAACACCGCAGGTTTGGACAGCCATTGTGGGGCTTGCTTTTGGCTGGCAGATGGCAACTCTGGGTAAAAACTTCTTAAACAAAAACACTCACTGATAGAGAGGTAAATACTTTCCTAGAAGAGTTACTAATATAATTACATTAATTAATATCTGAACAGACATTGTCCTCCTCACAATCTCCTGAACGGTGCATACCAGCCCTCGTGCTGTTTCAATGCCTTGCTCTAGAAAGCAGAATACAACTGGTACTTTGATGTTACAGACATGTCCTTCCTGCCCCTGCTTACTGCCTCCCATACTGAAGTGAAAACATCTCCCACAGCAGAGTGATTTTCTGAGGTGACCATCCCACAGCACTCCGAGGACTAGGGCAGGAGCCTCTAGTAACCCCGGCTGGCTGGGGTGGTGGGCTCCATTTGCAGATCCTGCTCAGTCCCACGTTGCTGTCCCAAGCACCAGCCAGATAGGGGAAATCAAAATGAGTGCTCACTGCATAACTCCACACATTTTGATTCCAATTGCTTTGTAGGAAAGGAGGATGCTGCGTGTATGTGCGTAAAGACACCTGGACTAGCAAGGGCACAAATGGTGGTGGAATGATCTTCCAAGGCTTTTAGTTACAGAAATGAGATTAACGCTCCAGGAATGGTCATGAACAAGAGTCAGTCAAAGGCCAAATCTATCCATCTCTGTCCCTCTTCCTTTAAGCTTCGGCATGGGCGTTGCTGCCAGTTTTATGCTTCTGGGCTGCAGAGAGGGCACTGGCAGAGGCGTCTCCTCACAGAGTGCCACAGCTTGAAACTGGTGTGCATCCTTACTAAGAACTCCGATGTTTGTGTTGTGACTTCACAGTAGAGTCTTGGGAGGGGTGCGGGGGTGGGAGTGGGTCATTTCTGCTGCGCGGCAATGATGAACCATTTCCTTTGTAATCGCCCCATCAGTCCATTTGCTCGGCTTCCTCAGCACCTTCTTTCCCAGCTGTGCTGGGGCTCAACAACAGTGTGACACTCGGGACAATGCGTCTGCCCAATTACGGATGCTGTTCAGTTTTGTGAACACTGTTTGTAATTGCCATAACCATAGCGGATTAAATCACCCTTTTTTTTTTTTTTTGTGCAAAATTGCAGCGCATTGTGGGGTTGCAGTCTGAAAGACCGTGACAAAGAAATCAAATTTTATCAACACACAATGACTCTTCCCAGCTTGAATAATGGTGCTGTTGTCAGCAGGCCTTTTGGCTGAAGAGGATTTTAGACAGAAGACTGAACCAAGCCTGGCCTGCCCTGAGACACCCAGAGTCCTCCAAGTCCCACCTCACCAAGTGACCTGGAGAACTGAGTTACACCACCTGGCCAGGAGAGCATGGGAGTGTTTCCTGTTAGCCTACGACACAGTGTGGAAATACTGTGAACAAGCAAATGCTGTGCACGAGCTTTAGAAATAAAATACTTCACTAGATCTCAAGAAGGTAACGCAGAAAATGCTGTAAATGACTATCAGCAGCATTTGTCAGCTCTTGGGTCTGTGAAAACAAAGATTTGGGAGAAATGGACACCGTTTAAAAGCCCTGTCCTGGCGATGAGAAGCAGCATGAGTTACTCCGCACTGAGTAAGCCAAAGCGCTGCCTGAGCCTCTGTCAGCCCAGGCTCTGCAGCACTCCAAGACCAGAAATGTGATGTCCTCTGTTTACAAGGGCATTGATGTCAAACTGCTTGGTATGATGAGCTGATGAAACCAGGCTGTCCTACCAGAACATCCCACCTGACATTCCATCATGTTTAGTCACTGTAAGCCAAGACAATACACAGAGAGAAATCACGCAGGTGGTGATGCAGTTCTGTGCGCGTCTTCTCTTCCAGCGCTCTAGTACATCTACCGAAGAGCAGGATGTCAGATGTAGGAGAGTTTCAGGCACTAATTACTAGTTCCAAGGTACAGTCAGGCTGTGATTTTTTTTCTGCTGAGTTCAGTGAGCTTTGGATTCAAGCCCACGTCAGCAATTTGGGTCTCTTAGTATGAAAACTAAACACATTCCAAACCCAGTGTTAAAACTAAGAGAATTTAATAGCTGTCAAAGCTGTACAGGAAGATACAAATTGGCCCCAGCACAGGCAGGGAGACGGTCACCATCTGGGCAGCTTTCATGTGTTAACTATGTGTTCCTCATGCTAGGGATTTGGCACTGCATTTTTTCTGGATTTACAGCCAGGCACAAGGCACCTGAACAGAACTCACTTCTGGAGTTTTTCTAAGGTCCAGAGCTCCTTTATATGGTCTCAAGTTCAGCACCTTTTACTTGTGGAAATTTTGCCAAAACCAGCCTTTGTGAGACTGGGCTTGCCAGTTCTGCATCAAGGTACGGGAGCCCCCACGGGGATCAGCGCTGCTGTAATGCTGTAGCCAAGGCGGAAGCCATGTCAGCTCAGTTACTCCAGTTCATGCTCATTGATCTGATAGCTGAAGGAGACAGGCTGCCATGAGACCAGTGTTCCAGTTTCATTAGCCTGCTGGACAAAATTCAGGGGAAAAGATGCAGAGGTAGTTGAGTATGTCTGATGTTCGCACACAGCAGTACCAGGCATTGGTGAAGTTACTGATTACAGGATCCAGCTCATTGCAAAAACTCCTGTGATCGGTACCTGCGGCACGTCAGGTACCCTTTATACCAAAGGAGACTACGTATATCCCTGGCAGACTGCACAATGTCAGGGTGAAGGTGCCTGGGATGTCTCCAGCTCAGGTTCTCTGCATGCTGGGTTGAGGTGACAGCACAGGACTGCATTAAACTCCTGGCTCAGCACCTATTCTTGATCGGCTGAGAAGTACACGCAGGTTTTTATGAGGTCAAAGGAATGGTGTCTATAGATTGCTGGGGTGACAGGGAACTTTTTGAAAGCTGATGGCTCAACAGCTGCAGCTGAAAGGTATCAAACCACAAGCCCTAGTAAGCTCCAAGACCGTCCCTGTGGGAATTCGGTGCCAAGAAGCTGAAAGCCTTTGTCTTTCTGGAATGATCTTGAACATTCCATTTCTGGTTTTCAAACCGTTGATTGTACCACCTCTGGGAGGTTAATTGTACGTTTGAGGCTTTTTGATCAGATGTTTGGGCATTTTGATGTCATTAACTCTTTGGCATTGACATGACAGAACAAGGTTCGGGGAGCCAGTGCATCCAGCTTTCCCTGCGCTTCCCAAAGTACGTGGCTTTTGTAGAATCCCATTTAGCTGCATGGCCTAATAATGCAGTTTGGTATTAGCATCCTGTAAATCAGGACATATAGGCCAAGTGGAGGAGGTTTTTTCCAGTTTTAAATCAATTTGTCTCATAGGTACTGTGTACACCTGCTGATGGAAATTGGACATAATACAGTCAGTATTTTACTGGCTTCGTGATTTTTTCTTTAGCAAAAGACAGTAACTTTTGGTTTATATCCTTCGCAGACACATTTCTGTGAGGCTCCTGACACAGCACTCTGTGCTGAAGCTTGGTACGGCGTGAGGCTGAGCATGGGGTGAGGGGAGAGGAATCGCACGGGTTCTCATGCACAGCCAGAGCTATGAAGAGCTGATCTAGCAATGGATTACAGAAAAAACCCACAGCAAACATGTAAAAGCAGAGAGGCTTTGGAAACATTTTTGAACAGAGAAGAGATTTGCATGGAAAGCTGTCCTCCGCTTGCAGCATATTGCTCCTGTAAAATGGCTCGTGATGTCTTCTTGCTAACAGTGAAAAAGCAGCACTAAAATTTCTGGTGTGTAGTCCAGAAGATTTAAACATACTCTAACAAAGATGAAAATAAAATTAGACTTATCAAAATATTTTCTGATAACTGCAGCAGTATGCAATAAAGGGGGAAGGTATTAAAATTTAATAATTATTTTAATTCTCGGGTTTTCTTCTCATTTTATGGGTCTTTTCTCTTGAAATATTCAAAAAGTCTAGAGAATTAGGCTTTTTTCCACTGAAAAATTTCAAAATTTTCCTTAAGGAACCACTTGCATCATTTACATTAATAACAATGTTGGAGAAATAGTGCCTTCTGATAATGTTCTGGTGATTTTTCATAAAGAAACTAAGCTTAAAATGTATGTTTAATCACATTTAGGAAAGATCATAATTTCAGCTGTCTCTGCTTTTTAAAGCAACACACTGAAATCCCTTTATAATCACTGAGCAGACTGGGTATAAGATCAATTTTTCTTTGTTTCCCTCGGTGCATAAATAATAGTTCTTCATTCCTTTTACAAGCTTTATAGCAGCTTAGTTGTTCAAATAATTACTCAGTCACCTGCGTGAAAGGCGCTACAGGTTTCACACATGGAAAAAATTCTAGGGAGATGAAAAGTCAGCATCAAACAGACAGGAATGGATAGAAAGAGCTTTTATTTTGAGCTTTTTTTTTTTTTTGAGTTTAAGTAGTAGGGGCATTTTTTTCCTTCTGTAGATACACAAAACAGCTTTGATCAATCTGTTTACTGTAGCAACAACACCCAATTCTGCTACAAATGCATTATTTTCACTTTGTCCTTAAAGAGAAACAGGGCATTTTTTTCAATGAAATCTCAGGCTGCTGAAATTCCGTAAGAATTCTGGGTAGCCAAAACAGGTAGGCTTGAGGATGCAGGGGAGGTCCCTTCCTCCTTGCTGGCCCCTCTGCTGGCTGAGCACCTAGTCCAGGGTGCAGGTGCACTCACACAGCATGGACACAGCTGGCCACACAGACCCCCAAGCCCCACACAGCTTGTGGGTGACACTAGAGGGACAGCACCCAGGGACAGTGCTTGTGTGCGGTTGTGAATCCTGGGGAGGTGACGGACAGGGGATGTCACCCTTGGGATCAGCTGTAGAAGCCTACCTGGAAATTAAAGCTGTGTATTTACTGCTCGTGGGCGTCTAGCACTGTGGTTTATCCCCTGTGTTACCGGTGTTGATCCCGGATGGATCTGGAGAGTTAATGCTTTAGCATCAATAATCTGCTTCAATTCTGAATCCATTTAAATCTCATGAAAACACTTTTTCTTTGCAACAGGTATCTATGCCCTGATGCAGGTGCTCTGAGGGCCATGGGATTGGTTACATGGAGCAAAGCTGGTTGGGTGGCAAGTACCTTATATTTGAAAAAAATCAGTAATACAAATAGTAGTGAGTATTTCTGTCACGATCTTTTCTTCCCTCCCTCATCCAAGCGATTTTTAAATTTTTAACACTAGGTTTTTGTTTTTTCCTGTTGGACAACTAGTACAGTGCTGGGACAGACATGGATTTTTGTCAAAGGTTTTCTTTCAGATTTTCCACAGCAGGGTTGAAGCCAGTCCTCCTCATCTTCTGGCTTTTCTTTGTGTCTGTTAAGATATCCTGTCCCTTTTGATGGGCCCCAGCCTTCTCTTAGTGCTGAAGGAAGAGTACTGTGCTATCAAATCTAGCGCAGAAGATAGGACCTCTTCTTAAAACACTTCAAACCAATGGTGTTTCAGGAGCTCACTTATCATTTTGATGTTATTCAGTGTTTTTTCACCCTCATGAGCCTTTTCTGTGCTTTGTCACCTCCTACTGCAGAAAAGGGATTCATCAGCTTCTTTGTTCAAGTGGTACGTGAACCAGCACCCACAACTCCACTCCACTTCCTACATTCATCTTTACTGTGGCCATTTGAAAATGTCTAGGAGGTAATAGCCTTCAGACAGCTCAGCATGATACTGTCTGCGGAGGATATGGTAAATACATCAGGAAAGAAATCTTTCTGGATATACATCACCTACACAAACACCAACCCAAAGCCACAAGGTCTCAAGACAAGCTTTGTAATTTCTTGCTGCCTAAATTGTAGATAAGCAGCTTTCTGTAGGCTGAAATGGTCACCACTAGCATTAAATGCCAGCATCTCCATTAACCTTGTACCTTCTCCGACAGGGTTACATATAGTTTTGCTGCCGGGGAAATACAGCCACTAACAGAAAATCTGGTGTGTATCATTTTGTTAAAGCTATTTTCTTTCTACGAGGTCAAAATTTTTAGTCAGTCACACGCATGGTCATGTAATTAAAGTATAAAGATATAGTTTAGTGACCCTGATGCTGTACTCGATCATGGCACCAAAAAAAAAAAAAAAAATGAGCAAAGCACTTGGGCTCCAGTGAGTTGAACTTCTCATTAAATTGATCGCTTCTATCATTTTCAAGGCGCAAGCTGCACAAAATTTATCTCAATCACTAAAACATAGACAGTGGCTAGAAAGCATCAGCCTTGCCTGCCCCAAGAGAAGACAAATTCCTGCTCAGCCTTCTTGTTGAAGAAGCTTCAGGTTCAGAATTCCCCAGTTTATGTCAGGGTTAGATGTGTTGTAGGGGGGTTGGGGAAAGGGGGATTCCTGCACCAGGAAATGCTTGGAAACCAGAAACTCCTGAAAATGGTCAAACTGATGGTTATGAACGTCCTTCTGTCCATCTCCATGCTGCTTGTAAATGAAAACCAAACAACTAGATCCAAACGCAGTAAATGTATCCACTCCTAGTGGTTGTCATTTCACCCGTTCACCGGGAGCTGGAACAAATCCAGAGTCTCAGTTTACTCTTCCTTCTTTCCGCGCTAGTGACAACAGTGAACTGATCTCTGATGTGATTTCCTGGTTTGCAACAATTCCCTCGACTGGTGGGTGACAGGTTCTGAAAGTGGTACTGGTTTCCACCCATAACCCAAGTCCCATGACACAGGCCAGCAGCCAGGCACCCTCCAAGGCTGCTCTGACTGTAGGGTACACCACAGCATTTCCCAGGAGGCCTTCTCGAATCAAGCGACCTGCCTCTCTTCTTCCCCATCACCTCAGGAGATGGCAGGAGCTTCTTTCCCAGGATTGGTTATAACAAATCTCCTCCCTTCTACCGTTCCGCACATTTGTATCTCACCTAAGCATTCCCTGACACCCATGACTGAGGTAGCTGCTGCTCTGTCTGTCTTCCTCTGAGATGATAATGAAGGAAGAAAGCCTTATAAAAAAGTGCGGGTGGCATTTGTTTCTCACCAGCGGCACCACGGCAGCTTTAGTTTTATTCTGGCATCGAGTGAGTGCTACCAGTTGTTGGCAGAGTGTCGTTAACGGTTTATGAAATATTCTTTTAATTGATGAAATGCACCCAGAGGCCTCCTAGGAAAAATAAGCGAGCCTGTATTTAAATGCAAGTTAGCCTAAAGCTGTTACTATTAAACCCCAGAACGTCAGGCAAAACATCCTCGTCGCTTAGAGCAAAGCACTTTTCAAACACTATACTGACTCTAAACTTATGTGCTTCATCCCTGGAGTAGGATAAGGGACTACATAAGTGACATCAATTTAATCTTCATTCTGAGATTGGGGGTTGATGTGATTGCTCCCTAGATCAACTACGTCCTCATAGACATTTGTGTTTAAGCATTTTTAAGTATAAATTCCTCCAAAGGGTCATAGCCAAGCCAAGACAGATGATTTTCATGAATAATTCTTGCGAGCTATGATAGCAAATGCTTTACTAAGTTCAGATATTAATCTAATGCATTCTACTGTTCTCCCCAGAATATGGAAATTAGAGTCAGTGGTTCAGAAAATTCCTCAGTGAGGCTGGAGGTCCTTGTGGCTGAAGCTATGAAATATAATATGTCTTTTACTTCAAGGATGGATGGATCAATGAATAAAACTGGGATAAGTAGCCTACATCTTTTCAAAGCTCCTGGAGGGGTAGGAAAACTTACTATAGAGTGTGCGTGCGAATTTACTCGCACACACTCTGGTTAGAAAAAGGTGCACCAAAGCACAAGGCAAAATGTGAACGAGATACATATCAGATTCAAACATATTAGGAATCATTTGGGATGGTTGCTGAGACTGTTTCCTTTTCATGGTATATTCTAGAATTTAACTAGAGGGAGGAAGTCAGCAGAAAGCCGCTGGATTTAGAGGAAAATCACCTGTGAAAAATCCCCATTCTTAGACTAAGCAAAGCCAGGCTGTGGCTGAGATTTTCACAGAGGGGTACAGAAGTGGAAGGGCTTTTTTCTTGAAACAACAAAAGAAAGCTCTAGAGTGACAGAGGAATAAGGTTGGGTTCTCTCCTCGCAAACTTCCAGCCAATAGTTTCCCAGAAGTGCAGCAAATGAGTACAGATGAAGCCTTCTGCTTCCTCACCTACCTACGGACTGAGGTTTGCTCTTAGCGTAGTGCTACTGAATTCTGTCATGCCATTGTCAGAACAATGTCTGCAAACCTCTCCTGTAGGACAAGGCTCCAGTTTACTGAACGTGCTGTGAAATCAGAACTAAAAGCATCTTGTAATCCACAAGGACAGTACAGGGATCATGACCAGCTCCAAGACAAAATTTAATTGGATCAGTTGGAAAGCTGACTCAGGGGTGGGTCTTTTCTCTCTTGCACCCCTCTCCCCATTCGATAGGTTCCCGTAGGGTACCACAACAGTATGGCCCTCCATGGCAAACCACCACAGCTCCTCACTTCTCTGATCCAGAGTTTACTTTGCACGTCTAATTCAGCAGAAAAACAACCCCTCTACCACTCAAAATCTATTCATTATGCAAGATCCTGATTTTACTTCCAAGCTGTCACCTTTGACTGCCCCGCAGACAGGACAATATTTGCAAGAAGATCTGCAAAGAAATATTGTTTATTAATACTCTTGTCCCAGGACTTCTGCAATGAAGCATCTTGTTCAGAATTCTAAAGTTCTGGAGAAACAAGTAAGTTTGGTGGATTTTTTTGTTTTTAATATGCTAGAATTTAATTAACATTTCATCACTGAAAGTAGCTTTAAATATGTATATCTCTTGCTTCAGCTGCAGGAAGTCTTTTGAATTTCAGATTAGAGATAACTCTCCAAAATCAACCGGGACTCATTTGCCTTTTTTTCAAAGAGGGATTACTTAGAATGGTATCAAACATACATCTCTGTGTTCTGTAATACTGGGATTCCAGTTTCTCTTCCTAACGAAGCTCAGAAACATCTTTGGCTCCTGCCCCACATTTCCAGGACCATTTTCATGAATATAACCCCAAACCTTCTCTTATTAGAAAAAAAGTCAAAAGCAAAGTCCAAAAAAGTCACAATCTATGAAGAGTTCCTGGAGATGGAGGCTCTGGTGACAAGACCCAGAGCAGATAGAAATTGGAAAGAAGGACAGCAGAAGAAGAGGCAGGAAATTTGTGTACAGAGAAATAAAATAAGCTTAGATGTGGGCAGTGAGGAAGAAAGGTGGTGGAAACAGAAATCAACCAGACTAGTGGAGGCCAGAAAGACAAAATCCGTAACAGAAATTTGACCTAATAAAAACCTGCCTTTCAACTCATCTCTTATCACATTAAATTAACATGAATGTTGCTGGAGAATTTTTATGGTGCCCCTGGAGGTAAATTAAACGTGTTTATGCTTAAATAGATAACAAACAAAACAAAACAAAACGAAACAAAACAAGACAAATAATGCACTGGGCAGAGTCCTACCACCATAAGCAGTTCTACAAGGAGTCTTCAAAGATGCATCACTACCCAGTTCCTTATACCCACTGGCACCAGCGGAGCCATGGGGCAACTCAGCCCAGCCTTGGGTCCACTCCCTGCCCAGTTCTGTTGCCCAAAGGTGGCTCCAGAGCATTCCAGGATGGCTACAAAGGCAAAGCAGAGGCTGTTTCTTATCTCATGGCCATCTCCCTAGCAGAGGGAGTCCTTGGCATCCCTGCTTCCAGCCAGTTTAACCCCTTCTGCATCTCCATCTTCTTGCCCCCTGTGCCAGATCATTGCATAACAAATCACAGCTGTTGAGCAGGTACAGTTTGAATTTCCCCTTCACTGCAAAATAACATGACTTATGTATTCTGCAATGTAGTTTAGCCCTGTCTTATTTGTAATTTGGGAACTTTCTAGGAAGCAGAACCTACTCTTGCTCAAAAAACCTCAGAAGCTCATGTGGGTTGTTTCAGCAGCTTAAATTGAAGTCCTAACCCTCTCATGCATGTTCACTTTGTGATGGTATTTCCACAGTGCTTGAATCCCACAAGCCCCTTTAGCACTGATGTAACACCTTCTGTTTCATAGATGAACAAAACCAGCTCTGGCCAGTTACTCAAGATCAAGCTGAAAGTAAATTATCTCAGACAATAAGGGACCACTGAAAGCTCTGTGTAAGTGTGACTTGAATAAAACATGGTACACAGTGATGAAGAAGAGAAAGATGCTCTGGGTTAAGCCAGCTGGACGAGTCTTTGAACTTAGGAAATTATCCCTAGAGAGAAACACTTTCTGCTTGTATCTAAACCATGGATTTGTACCTCTGCACTCATATACACACACGAACCAATTTCACACAGGCTGGAACACTTTTATCCTGTCAGGAGTATCAACTCAGTCGGCATTCATGACATTCACAGTTTGAAAGTGCATTCTCAGTAACGCCACGTTGTGCAGGAGAGAAGAAATATTTCATGGCAACGCAAAAAATATGCTTTTAATTTCCAATTCTAAGAAACTCATGCTTCATTTCTGTTTTTCATACATAGGACTGTATCCAAAAGCAGCCATGCAGCTTTGCAACAGCTACCTTGAAACAGTCAAGGGCCCTTGCTGTCTTTGGGAACCCCACAGTTTTGATTCGTGTGTGGCAACATGACAGTGGCAACATTTCTGCACACCAGATTGTTCCGTAACTGTTACAGGCTCATTCTGCTCCTGCCTGCGTAACCGAGAACAGCTTTTCAGCTCCTCGAGAACTCTGTAACAACCAAGTTGATAATCACAATGTGCATTCCATCACACTTGTAAATAATGAACAAATGTCTTGGATTTTGGAGGGCAGGAGGAGGTGAGGACAAAAATGTGTGGTAGTGAGTATTAGACTAAACTGAAGTTTTCTGTGTCTCTCAGTGAACCATGATATTAAAATAAAGCAGAATATTTGGGATCAGCTTCTACATTCCGTTTCAGTTCCCTTACACAATTTCAGCTGGAAGCAGAAGAAAGCCAGCTGCAAAAAGTGTTTCCTTAAGCAGCATAACCTGGCAAGAAGGTACTGCTGGTAGCCCCTGAGATGGCTGCAGCCTCTGGGACTAACGATATTGAAAAAGATTCTGTGGTCTCACCCTGCTCCAAACCCACACCTTGGGATCAGTAGCAGCTTGGGCTCTCATCCAGATTTCTACAGTACACACAGGTGAGTGCAGACCTTTCCCTGTCACCCTGCTGAGAGGAAGGGTGACTGCAAGGCAGCACTCAGTGGTGTAGTTTCTCAGGAATGCGGATCATACTTCAGCCAACTTCTGTATTAAAAGTGGATTCTTCCTTTGCTTGTGACCAGCCTTTACCATGGACCCAAGATCTTAGTACACAAATTTATTTTTTTACAAAAGTAACCTTTAGCTTCAAGAGGTGAGTTCTGTGATCTTGGAGATGGATCAAATACTGGGATGGATGTGCCCAGGTCAAGAAAAAGATATGGCAAATGCTGATGACTCGCTGTAGGAATTCAAGGACGACAAAAATGCGTGGAGAGAAGGCTGTCCTTGCTGTGAGTGTCATCTCCTGTACATATCACAGGGCGTGAAAACTCATAATCCTTCCTTTCCAAATCAAAGTTCTACAAACATTTGGTTCAGCCATAGCAGTCAATATTGTGAGCAGTTTGCTGGACAGAGGTCCAGAACTGAAAGACATATCTTCACCAGGAGACCTGCCTTCTGAGACCTGACAGCCCTTTAAAACCGCACTGCTAATGTACCACCATAGTGCAGCACCAAGAGGAACCGCGGGCATTCAAGTGCCCTTTTAATGAGAGCTTGTTCTAGTTTTGTGCCTTCACTACCCTTGAGAATGTCCTCTGTGAATGATGGTACGTAAATCCTGTCATTAATTGTACATCCCCTTTTTGGGTAGGCAGATTTTTTTTGTAGCTCGCAATTTATACAAATGTATTACGTAAATTTTTCTTTATTTCACTGGCTGTGCATCAACTTCCAAAATCTACCATGTTTCAGAACAAGCTATGAGGCGAGTATGAAAAGAAATGGCAGAATTTTGAAATTATTTCCCTATGTATGGCCTTCCCTACACATCTCCTACTGTGAGTCTTGTCTCTCCTGCCAGAGCTCCGGTCCTGTTTTTCCTCTCCTTTAAACACATGACAATGTGTGGCCTCTATTTCAAACAGCAGCTTTAGAATAACCTGTGTTTGGGCCAGTTATCTGGATTCAGTGGCCCAAAATCACAGTCACGTTTAGCTGGAAAAGCCAAGGTGAAAAATGCTTTGAATTTGCTTGTTTTCTGTTGCCCAGAGATTATTATTTCAGTGTTGAACCACATAAAAAGTTATCCACCACTTTGGACAATTGCAGATATTTTTCAGGGCCTGGCTTTGAATTTGGATTCATGACACGTAAAACGTGACACCGGTATCCCGGAACAAACGGTTTCCAAACGTCACCATTCACATCATTACAAACACAGGTGACACTCGGGAACATACCAACAGACAATTAAGAAAAGTAGAAAATGCATCTTTGTCC